>NC_091619.1:1129659-1432689 GCF_027580195.1 Bos mutus | reverse complement strand
CTCTGCATAGAAGTTAAATAAGCAGGGTGACAATATACAGCCTTGACGTTCTCCTTTTCCTATTTGGAACCAGTCTGTTGTTCCATGTCCAGTTCTAACTATTGCTTCCTGACCTGCATATAGCTTTCTCAAGAAGCAGGTCAGGTGGTCTGGTATTCCCATCTCTGTCAGAATTTTCCACAGTTTCTTGTGATCCACACAGTCAAAGGCTTCGGCATAATCAATAAAGCAGAAATAGATGTTTTTCTGGAACTCTCTTGCTTTTTCGATGATCCAGCAGATGTTGGCAATTTGGTCTCTGGTTCCTCTGCCTTTTCTAAAACCAGCCTGGACATCTAAAGTTGTTTTAATATCAGATAATTTTTTCATGGGTGTGTTTACCACTAACCAAGCCTAAGAAGTAAGAAAGTATTCTCTGGATGCAAAATCATCTAGCATTTATTGACTGTATCCAGTCTTTGTGTATGTACTTTTATTATACTTCTATACTTATCCATCATTTTTTGCTGAAGAATTATTTGCATCTGTTCTCAAAAGTTTTTTTCAATATTTCTAGTCAATAGTAAATGTTAACTTTCTAAAAACTAAGTAAATGATTAAAATTTTCTGAAACAACTATTACTAGAATTTGGAGAATATAATTTTACTCTCTCTTAATCACTGGAAACTGGTCCTAAAATGCATAGGTATGATTATTGTTTTTCTGAAATTAGTACTAGGATATTCACATACATTAGTTTTAAAGCTCTTTAACACAAACAGTTGGAATTTTCAGTGACTGCAACTTTAAAAATAAGTATAAAGTTATTTCTATTACATATAAATGCAAAGGGTGTATATACCAAATACCCCTAGTGCCACCTGGGAAAATTATATCCTCAATATGTACACATATGTGTATATATATACACATATATATGTATAATAAGTGTCTGTTTTCTATATAAAGAAAAGCAAACTGATGAAATAGTTTCTCTACATAATACCTCCAACTGGACAAATGGACTTCTGTTCATTTCAAAACATTGATGGAAATATAAATTTATAGTCATTTTTTATCCTTGTCTTATCAATTTCCCAAAATTTTTCTGAATCTTCTTTCAACTAATTCACATGTAAACCCACCACACCCTCACTTCACTGAGTATGAATTGTAGAGTAGACTATAAAAGTTAGAATTACCTGATTCTTAAAGAGTATCTACATTTACCCAATACCATAAAACACAGCTGTTAGGATTATTTGTCCCTGAGACCCATGAAGGTAGCTGATTTCAGTTAGGTAGATTTTTTTCATACTATTATTAATATAATATAACCCCACAGTCTAAATGAGTTGTGTGATTGATGCATTTGTTCTTTTCATGGTGCATGGAGACCCACTGGCACAGTATATATGAGAAGACATCAAAGACCACCACAGTGTGTTATATCAGTACTAGGGATAGAAGGCAATGGCAACCCACTCCAGTACTCTTGCTTGGAAAATCCCATGGATGGAGGAACCTGGTGGGCTGCAGTCTATGGGGTCGCTAAGAGTCAGACACGACTGAGAGACTTCACTTTCACTTTTCACTTTCATGCATTGGAGAAGGAAATGGCAACTCACTCCAGTGTTCTTGCCTGGGAAGCCTGTTGGGCTTCTGTCTATGGGGTCGCACAGAGTCGGACACGACTGAAGCGACTTAGCAGCAGCAGCAGCAGGGATAGAAAAATTTAAAGAGCAGAAGAATAAAAAGATCTTCCAGCCAAATACTTATAGGCTATAAAATTAAGTTAAAAGATCCCTCAGTTTGGAGTGAGAAGATTTATATTTTAGGTCTAGCATTGTGTGACTTTGGGCAAAATTCTTAACTTGGATATCAATCTCCTTATTTTAAAATTAAAAGTGAAAGTGGAAGTCTTCCAGTTGTGTCCAACTCTTTGCGACCCTATGGATTATACAGCCCATGGAATTCTTCAGGCCAGAATATTGGAGTGGGTAGCCTTTCCTTTCTCCAAAGGATCTTCCCAACCCAGGACTCCCACACTGTGGTCGATTCTTTACCAGCTGAGCCAGAAGGGAAGCCCAAGAATACTGAAGTGAGTAACCTATCCCTTCTTCAGTGGATCTTCCCAACCCAGGAATTGAAATGCAGTCTCCTGCATGGCAGGCAGATTCTTTACCAACTTAACTATCTTGGAAGCCCTTGAAAGAGACAGGGAAATAACTGTAATAAACTGCTAAGGTGCATGGAAAGTATTTAAACAGAGACTTCTACAGAATGTCCTACAGAAAGAAATTTGACTTAGGGTAGCAGTTGACTACTGGCCCTTAATAGCATTTTCAACTCATGGACTGCAAGATTCTTTACTTAGATAACCTTGAAAATTCCCTGATAATATTCTAGAGCTTATAGATAGAATTCAGGTTACAATCCTTACAGCTGACACTTTCCCACTCTACTTTCTGACACCTTAGATACTCCCCAGGGATTTATGTAATTTAGATTTAAAAGTGACTCGATACTTGAGGTTACCATGTACATTTAAAAAAGGAGCAAATCACAAATTTTTAAGGTGTAAAATATTTTGAGACTTTCAAATATATATCTTATGGAAGGCATTAATTAACTGAGATAAACCAAGTAGGCAGCCTCAGATAATAAAGAAATTGAATTTTTATATTCTTAAGTACACATGAATATCCTGAATTTGACATTTTAAAATGGAGTTTAAGTAGAGTTTTCAATTATAGCTTAAAACATACAACCATGAGTAGACAGCAGAAAGAATATTGATTAAGTATTTGTTTCACTTAATCCGAGTCAACCAACCTTTAAAAAAAAAAAAAATGGAAAATCTACTAGGAGCATAAATGATCCAGTATAATAGTCATGAAGAAAAACTCAGAGCACTATGCCCAATCATTCTTAGTACCTGGAATTAAAAGCAGCTCCTGTTTCTCCTTCTTAACCCTGCCACTTACCAGAATTGCAGTGAGGTTCAGTGTCCATAACACTACCCTTTGCCAAGGTCTAGACCCCACGAAGCCCTTAGACTAACCAGATCAATATTCTCACTGCTTAGCAAGTACTTATTAATATATCTCCTTTCAACTCAGAAACAGCTGTTCAGTATCTGGAATCCTAGGAAAGTAGACTCTACGTCAAAGACTAGAACCTGAGGAAATAGCAGAAGAGACTGACTCTGCCTTGAGACAGAAGTTCTCTGCATCAAAAGTAGCATCCGCTATCCATCAGGAATCTATTTGTCCAGCCAAAGTCAAAATCTTGAGAACTTGTGGTTCATGCAATTCTTAGAATCACATGGGATGTTGATCATTAGAAGCATATACTCTGATTATTGGTCTCCTGAGGCTTGATCTACTGCCCCGAAGACCTTGCCTTGGGGTTAATTAGAAGCCAACTTTATTTTGGAAAAAATAATGTTGCCAATTTCTCAAAGGAACCCTTAGTTGAGAAACCTGGGGAGCAGAAGCCTTGAGTGTAATGAGTTCACATCTGCATTGAATATTCAGTATATTTGTAAGAGATTATGAAAAAGATTTTGTGGTGTTTGAGAAGACTCTTGAGAGTCCCTTGGACTGTAAGGAGATCCAACCAGTCCATCCTAAAGGAGATCAGCCCTGGGTGTTCTTTGGAAGGATGATGCTAAAGCTGAAACTCCAGTACTTTGGCCACCTCATGCGAAGAGTTGACTCATTGGAAAAGACTCTGATGCTGGGAGGGATAGGGGGCAGGAGGAGAAGGGGACGACAGAGGATGAGATGGCTGGATGGCATCACTGACTCGATGGACATGCGTTTGAGTGAACTCCGGGAGTTGGTGATGGACAGGGAGGCCTGGTGTGCTGCGATTCATGGGGTCACAAAGAGTCAGACATGAATGAGTGACTGAACTGAACTGATGAAAAATAAATCACTGCAACTTAGTCTGTAATGCAGCAAACCATGGACATATTTTCATTGAATTTTAAATCAGTATACTGGTGTATTTATCCAGGGACTTTGACCTTTAGTGTGTACACGAATCAAAGGAGGCCTTAGTTACAAATTCCTCTTATCAGGTTCTTGTCCATAGAAATTCTAATCAAGTGCACTGGGGTGTTTTTCAAAAGCTTGAGTTTTAGAAAATACCTTAAATCTAGTTAAGAATATCATTAAATTGTTATCTTATTTTATCTATTGTTTATACTAGAATAAATAAAGCTGTCAGTTTTATCAGTTCAGTTCAGTGGCTTAGTCCTGTCTGACTCTTTGTGACCCCATGAATTGCAGCACACCAGGCCTCCTTGCCCATCACCAACTCCCGGAGTTTACTCAGACTCACGTCCATCGAGTCAGTGATGCCATCCAGCCATCTCATCCTCTATTGTCCCCTTCTCCTCCTGCCCACAATCCCTCCCATAATCAGAGTCTTTTCCAATGAGTCAACCCTTCCAATGAGGTGGCCAAAGTACTGGAGTTTCAGCTTTAGCATCATTCCTTCCAAAGAACACCCAGAGCTGATCTCCTTTAGGACTGACTGGTTGGATCTCCTTCCAGTCCAAAGGACTCTCAAGAGTCTTCTCCAACATCACAGTTCAAAAGCATCAATTCTTCGGCACTCAGCTTTCTTCACAGTCCAACTCTCACATCCATACATGACCACTGGAAACACCATAGCCTTGACTAGACAGACTTTGTTGGAAAGTAATGTCTCTGCTTTTGAATATGCTATCTAGGTTGGTCATAACTTTCCTTCCAAGGAGTAAGCATCTTTTAATTTCATGTCTGCAGTCACAATCTGCAATGATTTTGGAGCCCCCAAAAATAAAGTCTGACATTGTTTCCACTGTTTCCCCATCTATTTCCCATGAAGTGATGGGACCAGATACCATGATCTTCATTTTTTGAATGTTGACTTTTAAGCCAACTTTTTCACTCTCCTCTTTCACCTTCATCAAGAGGCTTTTTAGTTCCTCTTCACTTTCTGCCATAAGGGTGGTGTCATCTGCATATCTGAGGTTAATGATATTTCTCCCAGCAATCTTGATTCCAACTTGTGCTTCTTCCAACCCAGCGTTTCTCATGATGTATTCTGCATAGAAGTTAAATAAGCAGGGTGACAATATACAGCCTTGACGTTCTCCTTTTCCTATTTGGAACCAGTCTGTTGTTCCATGTCCAGTTCGAACTGTTGCTTCCTGACCTGCATACAGGTTTCTCAAGAGGCAGGTCAAGTGCTCTGGTATTCCCATCTCTTTCAGAATTTTCCACAGTTTATTGTGATCCACACAGTCAAGGGCTTTGACATAGTCAATAAAGCAGAAATAAATGTTTTTCTGGAACTCTCTTGCTTTTTCCATGATCCAGCGGATGTTGGCTATTTGATCTCTGGTTCCTCTGTCTTTTCTAAAACCAGCTTGAACATCAGGAAGTTCATGGTTCACGTATTGCTGAAGCCTGGCTTGGAGAATTTTGAGCATTACTTTACTAGCGTGTGAGATGAGTGCAATTGTGTGGTAGTTTGAGCATTCTTTGGCATTGCCTTTCTTAGGGATTGGAATGAAAACTGACCTTTTCCAGTCCTGTGGCCACTGCTTAGTTTTCCAAATTTACTGGCATATTCAGTGTGGCACTTTCATAGCATCATCTTTCAGGATTTGAAATAGCTCCACTGGAATTCCATCAGCTCCTTTAGCTTTGTTCATATGATGCTTTCTAAGGTCCACTTGACTTCACATTCCAGGATGTCTGGCTCTAGGTGATTGATCATACCATCATGATTATCTTGGTCTTGAAGATCTTTTTTGTACAGTTCTTCTGTGTATTCTTGCTACCTCTTCTTAATATCTTCTGCTTCTGTTAGGTTCATACCATTTCTGTCCTTTATCGAGACCACTTTTGCATGAAATTTTCCCTTGGTATCTCCAATTTTCTTGAAGAGATCTCTAGTCTTCCTCATTCTGTTGTTTTCTTCTATTTCTTTGCATTGATCACTGAAGGCTTGCTTATCTCTTCTTGCTATTCTTTGGAACTCTGCTTTCAGATGCTTATATCTTTCCTTTTCTCCTTTGCTTTTTGCTTCTCTTCTTTTCACAGCTATTTTTAAGGCCTCCCCAGACAGCCATTTTGCCTTTTTGCATTTCTTTTCCATGGGGATGGTCTTCATCCCTGTCTCCTTTACAATGTCACGAACCTCCTTCCATAGGTCATTAGGCACTCTGTCTATCAGACCTAGTCCCTTAAATCTATTTCTCACTTCCGCTGTATAATCATAAGGGATTTGATTTAGGTCATACCTGAATGTTCTAGTGGTTTTTGCTACTTTCTTCAATTTAAGTCTGAATTTGGCAATAAGGAGCTCATGATCTGAGCCACAGTCAGCGCCCGGTCTTGTTTTTGCTGACTGTATAGAGCTTCTCCATCTTTGGCTGCAAGGAATATAATCAATCTGATTTCTGTGTTGACCATCTGATGATGTCCAAGTGTAGAGTCTTCCTTTGTGTTGTTGGAAGAGGGTGTTTGCTATGACCAGTGGGTTCTCTTGGCAAAACTCTATTAGCCTTTGCCCTGCTTAATTCCATATTCCAAGGCCAAATTTGCCTGTTACTCCAGGTGTTTCTTGACTTCCTACTTTTGCATTCCAGTCCCCCATAATGAAAAGGACATCTTTTTTGGGTCTTAGCGCTAAAAGGTCTTGCAGGTCTTCAGAGAACTGTTCAATTTCTGCTTCTTCAGCGTTACTGGATGGGGCATAGACTTGGATTACTGTGATATTGAATGCTTTGCCTTGGAAATGAACAGAGATCATTCTGTCCTTTTTGAGATTGTACCCAAGTACTGCATTTCAGACTCTTTTGTTGACCATGCTGGCCACTCCATTTCTTCTGAGGGATTCCTGTCTGCAGTAGTAGATATAATGGTCATCGGAGTTACATTCACCCATTCCAGTCCATTTTAGTTCGTTGATTCCTAGAATGTCAACATTCACTCTTGCCATCTCCTGTTTGACCACTTCCAATTTGCCTTGATTCATGGACCTGACATTCCAGGTTCCTATGCAATATTGCTCTTTACAGCATCAGATCTTGATTCTGTCACCAGTCATATCCACAACTGGGTATTGTTTTTGTTTGGCTCAATCCCTTCATTCTTTCTGGAGTTATTTCTCCACTTATTTCCAGTAGCATAATTGGGCACCTACTGACCTGGGGAGTTCCTCTTTCAGTATCCTATTATTTTGCCTTTTCATACTGTTCATGGTGTTCTCAAGGCAAGAATACTGAAGTGGTTTACCATTCCCTTCTCCAGTGGACCACATTCTGTCAGACCTCTCCACCATGACCCGCCCATCTTGGGTGGCCCCATGGGCATGGCTTAGTTTCATTGAGTTAGACAAGGCTGTGGTCCTAGTGTGATTAGATTGACTAGTTTTCTGTGATTATGGTTTCAATGTGTCTGCCCTCTGATGCCGTCTTGCAACACCTACCATCTTACTTGGGTTTCTCTTACCTTGGACTTGGGGTACCTCTTCACGGCTGCTCCAGCAAACCGCCGCCACTTCTCCTTACCTTAAACGAGGGGTATCTCCTCACTGCTGCCCGTCCTGACCTTGAACATGGAGTAGATCCTCTAGGCCCTCCTGTGCCCACACAGCCACCCCTCTTTGGACGTGGGATTGCTCCTCTCGGCCGCTGCCCCTGACCTCGGGTGTAGGGTAGCTCCTCCCGGCCTCCACCCCAGGCCTTAGGCCTTGGGTAGCTCCTCCCCGCCATCTCCCCTGGCCTCGGGCAAGGGTAGCTCCTCTCGGCTGCTCCTGCGCTGTCGCAGCCTGGAACTCTCGGCCACTGCCCCGACCTCAGATGTGAGGTAGCTCCTCTCAGCCGGCCGTTCCTGCGCCATCGCAGCCTGGAACTCTGGGCCGCTGCCCCTGACCTCGGACAGGGGGTAGCTCCTCTCGGCCGCACTTGTGTACCGTCGCAGCCCATAAAATCCATGTGTGCATGTTGAGTCACTCAGTCCTATTAGACTCTTTGGGACCCCATGGACTATAGCCCACCAAGGTCCTCTGTTCATGGGATTTCCCAGGTAAGAATACTGGAGTAGGTAGCAGTCCTTTATCCAGGAGATCTTCCTGACCCAGGGATTGAACCCATGTCTCTTACATCTCCTGCATTAGGTTCTTCACAGCTAGAGCCACCTAGGAAGCCCCGTAAAGTCCATATATTCTATAAAATCAAAACCAAATGGAGAGCAACTTTGAATATTCCTTGATCAAAACCAGTTTAGTTATGCAAAGCTTAATGTAGCATATTTTTGCAAGACTAACTTGACCTGGGTCATTTCTTGTTTATGGCTCTTGAATTCATATTCAAAACCTAAACTGTTTCCCAAGGTTGATATGACCACTGATTAATTTCCTATCATTTAAGAAAAATTTAATATTTTAACAGACCACTTTGAGTAATAAACAAATACTGCCTTCTCACTTTATAAGCTGCTTTATGACAATATTACCCTGAGCCTTTTTTTTTTTTTTTTTTTGGTTGGTTTGAATATTTCTGGTTAACTGTCTCTGTGTTGTATGCACACTAAACTTTTATTAATTACTGCTTCAGTGTTTTATTGGTTTAACTTCCATTATTTCTGGGAATAATATAAATCACTCTATAAATTGAGAAGCCAAACTAAAAGTCAAATTTCTAAAGTTTACATGAAAAAAAATAACATAATTTTTAAAAGGAAAAGTAATATAAGGGCTTACTCTTCTCTGTAGTAAGATGCCTTAGCAGTAAAAAGAGCACACTACTGGAACAGAAAGAGATGAATAGTATAAAGAGATGGAAAGGAGGGCTCAGAAATCAATCTAAAGTATTTTGGAACCTTGTCTTTGACAAAAGTGGGCTAATAAGTCAATGAAAAAGAAAACTATGGTTATTTATAAATGATACTGGGAACCTTGAGGAGGGCATGGCAACCCACTCCAGGATTCTTGCCTGGAGAATGCCCATGAACAGATGAGGCCAGAGGTCTATGGTCCATAGGGTCACACAGATTTGGACATAACTGAAGCAACTTAGCTAGCACACACGGGGAACCTTACTACCTCTGTGTTCCATATCTCAGAAGGAGGTGTCCTGATGGAAAAATATAATACCTTGCTGAAAATTTAGTTATAGCACCAAGTATGTGACAATACCTGATGGAACCCCATATATTTAATTAAAGCAGCATGTATTCTTAACTAGCAAAGAAAGACTGTGCTCATCCACCAATTATGATGTACATCAGAGCATCAATGTGAGAGAAAAGGACATAATTCCATTACTGGACCACAGGAGATCAAATCAGTCAATTCTAAAGGAAGTCAACCCTGAGTATTCATTGAAAGGACTGATGATGAATCTGAAGCTCCAATACTTTGGCAACCTGATGGGAAGAGCAGACTCTTTGGAAAAGACCTTGATTCTGGGAAAGACTGAAGACCAAAAGAGAAGGGAGCAGCAAGAGAATGAGATGGTTAGACAGCAACACCAACTCAATGGACATGAATTTAGAAAACTTGAGCTTTGTAGTTTAGAGGTGTTATTTCCAAGAAGGAGTTTGTTGCTGTTCTTGTTCAGTCACTGTCTTGTCCAATTCTTAGCAACTTCATGAACTGTAGCTTGTCAGACTTCTCTGTCCTTCATTTTCTCTGGAATTTGCTTACTCCTTGGAAGAAAAGTTATGACCAACCAAGACAACATATTAAAAAGCAGAGGCATTACTTTGCCAACAAAGGTCCGTCTAGTCAAAGCTATGGTTTTTCCAGTAGTCATGTACGGATGTGAGAATTGAACTATAAAGAAAGTTGAGCACCAAAGAACTGATGCTTTTGAACTGTGGTCTTGGAGAAGACTCTTGAGATTGGACTGCAAGGAGATCTAACCAGCCCATCTTAAAGGAAATCAGTCCTGAATGTTCATTGGAAAGACTGATGTTGAAGCTGAAGAACCAATACTTTGGCTACCTGATGCAAATAACTGATTCATTTGAAGAGAGCCTGATGCTGGGAAAGATTGAAGGCAAGAGGAGAATGGGACGACAGAGGATGAGATGGTTGGATGGCATCACCAACTCAATGGACATGAGTTTGAGTAAACTACAGGAGTTGGTGATGGACAGGGAGGCCTGGCATGCTGCAGTCCATGGGTCACAAAGAGTCATATATGACTGTGTGATTGAACTGTACTGAAAGCAGAAGTAGATGTTTTTCTGGAACTCTTGCTTTTTTGATGATCCAACAGATGCTGGCAATGATCTTTGGTTCCTTGCCTTTTCTAAATCCAGCTTGAACATCTGGAAGTTCACAGTTCATGTACTGTTGAAGCCTGGCTTGGAGAATTTTGAGCATTACTTTGCTAGTGTGAGATATGAGTACAATTGAGCAGTAGTTTGAACATTCTTTGTTTCATATTCTATCCAGTTTAAAATGAGGTGCTCAGTCATGCACCTATGGTCATCTAATCATGACAAAGGAAGTAAGAATCTACAACATAGAAAAGCCAGTCTCTTCAATAAGTAGTGTTGGAAATGGACAGCCACATGCAAAAGAATGAAATTAAAGCACTCTCTAACACCACACATAAAAACAAACTCAAAATGTGCATACATACAGGACCTAGAAAAATGATATTGAAGAATTTATTTACAGGGCAACAATGGAGAAACAGACATAGAGAATAGACTTATGGACATGGGGATAGGGGAGGAGAGAGTGAGATGTATGTCTTCCCATACATGGAAAGAGTAACATGGAAACTTACATTACCATATGTAAAACAGCCAACGGAAATTTGCTGAATGGCTCAGGAAACTCAAACAGGGGTTCTGCTTGACATTGTGAGAAAATACTTGTAAATGAAGAGAAATATTTGCAAATGAATATTTGTAAATGAAGCAACTGGCAAGGAATTAATCTCCAAAATATAACAACAGCCCATGCAGCTCAATGTTAAAAAAAAAAAAAAAAATCAAGCAAACCAGTCAAAAATTAGCAGAAGACCTAAATAGACATTTCTCTAAATAAGACCTTCAGATGATCAACAAACACATAAAAAGGTTTTCATCATTACTGATTATTAGAGGAATGCAAATCAAAGCTGCAAAGATTAGAGGAATGCAAATCAAAGCCTCACACCAGTCAGAATGGCCTTCATCAAAAAATCTATAAAACAGTAAATACTGGAGAGAGCGTGGAGAAAAGGCAACCCCCTACACTTTTGGTTGGAATGTAAATGTGTGTAGCCACTATAGAGAACAGTATAGACAGACGTTCTTTAAGAAACTAAAAATGGAATTACCATATGACCCAGTAATCGCACCCTTGGGTATATACTTGGAGAAAACCAAAATTTAAAAAGGTATATGCACCCCAATGTTCATTGTAGCACTATTTCCAATAGTCAGGACATGAAAGCAACCTAAATGTCCATCAAAAAAGGAAGAGGTAAAGAAGATATGGTATGTATATACAATGGAACACTGTTATTTTTGTTTCAGTCCCTAAATTGTGTCCAACTGTGTAGACCACCAGCCTCCTCTGTCCATGGGGTTTCCCAGGCAAGTATACTGGAATGGGTTGCCGTTTCCTTCTCTAGAGGATCTTTCCCAACCTAGAGATCGAACCTGTGTCTCCTGAATTGGCAGGCAGATTTTTTTTACCACTGAGCCCCCTGGAAAGCCTACAATGGAAAATTGCTCAGCCATAAAAGGGAACAAAATTGTGCCACTTGCAAAGACATGGAATGGACCTAGAGACTGCCATACAGAGTGAAGTAAGTCATAAAGAGAAAAGCAATATATTCATGATGTGGAACCCAGAAAAATGGTCCAAAAGAATTAATTTGCCAAGCAGAAATAGAGACACAGATGTAGAGAATGAAAGTATAGATACTAAAGTGGGGGATGAGATTAATTGGGAAATTGGGATTGATATATATATATATATGTGTGTGTGTGTGTGTGTGTGTGTGTGTGTGTAAAACAGATAGCTAGTGAGAACCTACTGTATAGCACAGGGAACTGTATTCAATGCTCTGTGGTGACATAAATGGGAAGGAAATCCAAAAACCAAGGGATATATGTATATGTATAGCTGACTCACTTTGTTGTACAGCAGAAACTAACACATTATTAAGTAACTATACTCCAATAAAAATTAATAATAATAAATAAAATGAGGTGCTCAGGACTGAAGGTGATTTTGACATAAGAGTAAGACATAATGAGGGAAAAAATATTTTACTAGTAATTAAAGGATTTTAGGTGATTAGGTCACAACATTTAAAAAGTTATAGCTATTTTATGAATCTAAACTTTAAAATATAGAAAACCTGGATAATATAATTTTTTATTTTGCAGGGGTTTTGTTTGCATCTAATGGATAACATAAAAGAAAGCATGTGTGAATGTAAGTGAAAGTGAAAGTGAAGTCGTTTCTGACCCTTTGCGACTCCATGGACTATAGCCTACCAGGCTTCTCCATCCATGGGATTTTCCAGGCAAGAAGCTGCACAGAATCTAAGACTCATATTAATCAAGATTTTGCACATCTCTGAGAGGACCTTTCATTTCTTTAATCCTCCAAAAATGGTGTTTCTCAATGCCTTTTTCATCACTCCTTGGAACCACTCCTTATATATTACAGAAGACATGCTATATAAATATAGAGGAAATAATAACCACCCTGTCCTGCCTCAGGATGAGGAAGATGTCTACACAGCTTTCCGCACTGAATTTATGAAGAAGAATTCCCAGTTTCAAATCTATCATCTGAGTGTATAAAGGACTTGGGTGTTCATCTCGTTCAACTTCTCACCTATACAGAAATTGTTTCATCAATATCTCCAAGAGAAACCAGCTTTCCCTGGCAGGTATCACAAAAAGTACATTTCTGCTGTTTTTAACTATCATTATTATTGGATTGGCCAAAAAGCTTATTCAGTTTTAAGTAAAAATAAAAAATGCATTCTTCATTTTCACCAAGAACTTTATTGAACAGCATACTCATTTACGAATGAACTTTTTGGCCAACCCAGTGTCTCCCCTCATTTTAGTTGATACTTGCCTCTGTGATTTTCTGCCTCTTATGTCATACAGTACTTCTAATCTTGTTTCACAGGTGTTTGAGACAATTATGATTAATAATCTGATCCTTTCCCTTTACTCCTGTAACTTGAATTTCAGACACTTCAGCTTTTTGTGTGCAGTGTTTTACTTACGGCACCCCACTCCAGTACTCTTGCCTGGAAAATCCCATGGACGGAGGAGCCTGGTAGGCTGCAGTCAATGGGGTCGCTAAGAGTCAGACACGACTAGGCGACTTCACTTTCACTTTTCACTTTCCTGCATTGGAGGAAACGGCACACCCACTCCAGTGTTCTTGCCTGGAGAATCCCAGGGACAGGGGAGCCTGGTGGGCTACCGTCTACGGGGTCACACAGAGTCGGACACGACTGAAGTGACTTAGCATAGCATAGCATAGCATTTTTTAAAAAACTTCATAAAACTGGAGCTCATATTTCATGTATGACCTCCATTTTCAGGGTAAAAGGTAACCATATTCTTTCTTGTTAATTTTATTTAGATTTTCAAATCAAAGTATATAAAATCATCAATAAGGCTCCCACATTTTTGAATTACTATCTCTATTTTTATTTCTATCCTTCAATTTTTAGTTTTTAGATTAAGTCTTTGCATGTTATTTTATTATTACTAGTAGCATAATTGTCATTTTACTGACTACATTTCTCTATAAGTACAATATTGGCTATCTCCATTTTTTGTTCTCTTGTGTTTTTTTTTTTTTTCTAATAAGCTTGCAAATGTCATTTATTATTCAATTTTTTTAGGAATGGAATGTTTATTTATTATAGATACTCCTTGTTGATATTTAAATAACTTTTTAATTTATATAGTTTTTATGTTAGTGAGAGAATGTGATTAATGTAAGTTCTATTATTAGAATTTATTTAATTTTTATTATTGATGTCTTCAATTTACTCCTGATGAAGTATTTTCATTTATGCATTTTAGTATGCATATTATTTTAATTCTACTAATGTAGCTATTTTAGGGTGCAATATCATTATTTGTTTTATATATAAGTGGCCTGTAATGATTCAGTAGTGCTGAATCCAAATACTTCACTGTATACATTACAAATAAGCATTTCATTATATTTCTAGAAATATTGACTCAATTTTCTTATAGAATCTTTTTTTTTATTCTAAATAAATCTTTTGGGATTTCATATATATCCCATGCACCAAAACAATAGCAGAGGTATAAAAATAAAAGCATTCATCAAGAAGGTTAAAAGTAAAGGATATAGTAGATATCAACAAAAGTATAGATATTGTTGTCTTCAAAGTCATTATGCTAAGTTAATGTAGCCAAGTGCATAAGTCTAGACAGTAAACTTCATTTATATGAATTTTCCAGAATGGAAAACTCAAGCAGAAAGCAGATTAGACCATAGGCTAGGGACAGAACATAATTTGACTGGAAACAGATAAGAAATGTCTTCTGGCAATGATTAAAAATGCCCTAAAACTGGACTGTGGTTGTAATTAGACAAATTTTCAACTTTAACAATCAAAATGCATGAATATTTGATATATTAAGCTATTTTTTAATTATTATAGAGGAAATTCATAGAAATCATGCTGGTTTTTTTTTTTTTTTTCTATACGTGTCTATTTTATTAACTAACTAGAGGACTTGGGGGCAAGAGGATCCATTTAATATTCATTATTTTAGTCCTTCCCTAGTATATTTAAGTGTTTCTGAAACACATTAGATCTTTATTTAATTTTGGTAAAAATAATTATTAACTATTTCCATTTTCAATCTGATGACTTAGAGTTTGCCATACTAATAATGCCCTATTCTATATTCAACTCTCACTTTTGATACAGCCATGTTCTTCAGCCACTAAGTTGTGGCCAATTCTTTGTGACCTCATGGACTGTAGCATGCCAGGCTTCCTTGTCCTTCACTGTCTCCCAGAGTTTGCTCAAACTCATGTCCATTGAGTTTGTGATGCCATCCAACCATAAATATATACCAAAAGAGAAGATTATTTACCAAAGTGGAGAAGTAGAAGATAGGTTCTACCAAATTCAGTACAGATGGATTATGCTGGATGGCAAATTATACCTATTTATTTCACTTGTTTCCCTCTTTGGACAGCTACAATATAGACATTCAAGAAAGATAAGAAACTGACTTATCAATGGCTTCAAACTGATGAGACCATGGCTCATTATCTTATCTGCTTATCTGTACATACAGAATAACTACTTTGTGAAGTGACCAAAATTGTCCCTACCACCTTTCTTTTTCACATCCACTACCTATTAAAATCTCTGTTTATAAATTCATGTGGAATCCCCCATACCTAGAACAAAACATGGTAATTAAATTCTATAGTAGAATAATTAAATTCTGATAACTAAACTGCATTTAGAAAAAGCATTGCATACACATCATGGAAGAATGAAAATCAATACAAATTGGGGTCAGGAACTTGCAATAATGTGTTTGTGTGTGTATGTATGTGTGTGTGTGTGTGTGTGTGTTCTATAGTAAAGCAAAAAAAAAAAAAAAAAAAAACTCCACAATACTTTCCATTTTCTAGCAAAAATAAATAAAAACTTAACAAAGAGGGAAATAAGAATGTATTTTAGCCATGTAAAATCCCATTATGTAAAATTATCTTAGATCACATTTATTGTATTTACTGCATATCTAAACCTCCCGTAAAGTTTTAATAGGCAGAAAAAAAGAACCTTTTAAATTCATTTTTTTATTCAATGTGATAACAAACATTAGTCTCTGAGAAATATATCTTTGATATTATTGGAGAAGGAAATGGCAACCCACTCCAGTGTTCTTGCCTGGAGAATCCCAGGGACGGGGGAGCCTGGTGGGCTGCCATCTATGGGGTTGCACAGAGTTGGACACAACTGAAGCAATTTAGCAGAAGCAGCATGCATATGTATAGTTGATCATACCTCAGCATAATTAAGGCCATATATGACAAGCCCACAGCAATTATTCTCAATGGAAAAAAAACTGAAAGTATATCCTCTAAGATTTGGAACAAGACAAGGATGCTCACTCTTGCCATTATTATTATTCAACAAAGTTTTGGAAGTCCCAGCCACAGCAATCAGAGAAGAAAAGAAATAAAAGGAATCCAGATTGGAAAGTAAGAAGTAAAATTGTCATTGTTTCGCACAATACTATAGATAGAAAACCCCAAAGATGGCACCAGAAAATTGGTAGAGCTAATCAGAAAATGAAAGTAAGCTATGCTGTGTGGGGCCACCCAAGACAGACGAGTCATGGTGGAGAGGCCTGACAGAATGTGGTCCTCTGGAGAAGGGAATGGAAAACCACTTCAGTATTCTGGCCTTGAGAACCCCATGAACAGTATGAAAAGGCAAAAAGATAGGACACTGAAAGAGGAATTCCAAAGGTAGGTGCCCAATATGCTACTGCAGATCAATGGAGAAATAACTCCAGAAAGAATGAAGGGATGGAGCCAAAGCCAAAACAATACCCCAGTTGTGAATATGTGACTGGTGATAGAAGCAATGTCCAATGCTGTAAAGAGCAATATTGCATAGGAACCTGGAATGTTAGGTCCATGAATCAAGGCAAATTCAGTTCAGTTCAGTTGCACAGCCGTGTCCGACTCTTTGCTACCTCATGAATCGCAGCACGCCAGGCCTCCCTGTCCATCACCAACTCCCAGAGTTCACTCAGACTCACATCCATCAAGTCAGTGATACCATCCAACCATCTCATCCTCTATCATCCCCTTCTTCTCCTGCCCCCAATCCCTCCCAGCATCAGAGTCTTTTCCAATGAGTCAACTATTCGCATGAGGTGGCCAAAGTACTGGAGTTTCAGCTTTAGCATCATTCCTTCCAAAGAAATCCCAGGGCTGATCTTCCTCAGAATGGACTGGTTGGATCTGCTTGCAGTCCAAAGGGACTTTCAAGAGTCTTCTCCAACACCACAGTTCAAAAGCATCAATTCTTCGGCACTCAGCCTTCTTCACAGTCCAACTCTCACATCCATACATGACCACAGGAAAAACCATAGCCTTGACTAGCCGGACTTTGTTGGCAAAGTAATGTCTCTGCTTTTTAATATGCTATCTAGGTTGGTCATAACTTTCCTTCCAAGGAGTAAGCATCTTTTAATTTTATGGCTGCAGTCACCATCTGCAGTGATTTTGGAGCTACAAAAAATAAAGTCTGACACTGTTTTCACTGTTTCCCCATCTATTTCCCATGAAGTGATGGGACCAGATGCCATGAGCAAATTGGAAGTGATCAAACAGGAGATGGCAAGAGTGAAAGTCGACATTCTAGGAATCAGCGAACTAAAATGGACTGGAATGGGTGACTGTAAATCAGATGACCATTATATCTACTACTGCGGGCAGGAATCCCTTAGAAGAAATGGAGTAGCCATTATGGTCAACAAAAGTGTCCAAAATGCAGTTTACTTCAGTTCAGTCACTCAGGCGTGTCCAACTATTTGCGACCCCATGAATCGCAGCATGCCAGGCCTCCCTGTCCATCACCAACTCCCGGAGTTCACTCAGACTCATGTCCATCGAGTCAGTGATGCCATCCAGCCATCTCATCCTCTGTCGTCCCCTTCTCCTCTTGCCCCCATCTCTCCCACCATCAGAGTCTTTTCCATTGAGTCAACCCTTCCAATGAGGTGGCCAAAGTACTGGAGTTTCAGCTTTAGCATCATTCCTTCCAAAGAAATCCCAAGGCTGATCTCCTTCAGAATGGACTGGTTGGATCTCCTTGCAGTCCAAGGGACTCTCAAGAGTCTTCTCCAACACCACAGTTCAAAAGCATCAATTCTTCGGTGCTCAGCTTTCTTCACAGTCCAACTCTCACATCCATACATGACCATTGGAAAAACCATAGCCTTGACTAGACGGACCTTTGTTGGCAAAGTAATGTCTCTGTTTTTGAATATGATATCTAGGTTTGTCATAAGTTTTCTTCCAAGGAGCAAGTGTCTTTTAATTTCATGGCTGCAGTCACCATTGGCAGTGATTTTGGAGCCCAAAAAAATAAAGTCTGATACTGTTTCCACTGTTTCCAAAATGCAGTACTTGGATGCAATCTCAAAAACGACAGAATGATCTCTGTTCGTTTCCAAGGCAAAGCATTCAATATCACAGTAATCCAAGTCTATGCCACGACCAGTAACACTCAAGAAGCTGAAGTTGAATGGTTTTATGAAGACCTACAAGAACTTTTAGGACTAAGACTCAAAAAAGATACCTTTTACATTATAGCGGACTGCAATGCAAAAGTAGAAAGTCAAGAAATACCTGGAATAACAGGCAAATTTGGCCTTGGAGTACAGAATGAAGCAGGGCAAAGGCTAATAGAGTTTTGCCAAGAGAACACATTGGTCATAGCAAACGCCCTCTTCCAACAACACAAGAGAAGACTCTACACATGGACATCACCAGATGGACAACAGCAAAATCAGATTGATTATATTCTTTGCAGCCAAAGATGGAGAAGCTCTATAAAGTCAGAAAAAACAAGACCAGGAGCTGACTATGGCTCAGATTATGAACTCCTTCTTGCCAAATTCAAACTTAAGTTGAAGAAAGTGGGGAAAACCACTAGACCATTCAGGTATGGCCTAAAACTAATCCCTTATGATTATACAGTGGAAGTGAGAAATAGATATAAGGGACTAGTTCTCATAAACAGAATGCCTGATAAACTGGATGGAGGTTCATGACACTGTACAGGAGACAGGGATAAAGACCATCCCTAGGGAAAAGAAATGCAAAAAAGCAAAATGGCTGTCTGAGGAGGCCTTATAAATGGCTGTGAAAAGAAAAGAAGCAAAAAGCAAAGGAGAAAAGGAAAGATATAAGCATCTGAATGCAGAGTTCCACAGAATAGCAAGGAGAGATAAGAAAGCTTTCCTCAGTGATCAATGCAAAGAAATAGAGTAAAACAATAGAATGGGAAAGACTAGAGATCTCTTCAAGAAAATTGGAGATACCAAGGGAACATTTTGTGCAAAGATGGGCTCAATAAAGGACAGAAATGGTAGGGACCTGACAGAAGCAGAAGATATTGAGAAGAGGTAGCAAGAATACACAGAAAACTGTACAAAAAAGATCTTCACAACCCAGATAATCATGATGGTGTGACCACTCACCTAGAGCCAGACATCCTGGAATGTGAGGTCAAGTGGGCCTTAGGAAGCATCACTATGAACAAAGCTAGTGGAGGTGATGGAATTCCAGCTAAGCTATTTCAAATCCTAAAACATGATGCTATGAAAGTGCTGCACTCAATATGCCAGCAAATTGGAAAAAAATCAGCAGTGGCCACAGGACTGGAAAATGTCAGTTTTCATTCCAATCCCAAAGAAAGGCAGTGCCGAAAAATGCTCAAACTACCTCACAATTGCACTCATCTCACACGCTAATAAAGTAATGCTCAAAATTCTCCAAGCCAGGCTTCAGCAATACGTGAACTGTGAACTTCCAGATGTTCAAGATGGTTTTAGAAAAGGCAGAGGAACTGGAGATCAAATTGCCAACATCTGCTGGATCATTGAAAAAGCAAGAGAGTTCCAAACTCATCTATTTCTGCTTTATTGACTATGTCAAAGCCTTTGACTGTGTGGATCACAATAAGCTGTGGAAAATTCTGAAAGACATGGGAATACCAGACCACCTGACCGGCCTCTTGAGAAATCTGTATGCAGGTCAAGAAACAACAGCTAGAACTGGACATGGAACAACAGACTGCTTCCAAATAGGAAAAGGAGTACGTCAAGGCTGTATGTTGTCACCCTGCTTATTTAACTTATATGCAGAGTACATCATGAGAAATGCTGGGCTAAATGAAGCACAGGCTGGAATCAAGATTGCCAGGAGAAATGTCAATAACCTCAGATGTGCAGATGACACTGTCCTTATGGCAGAAAGTGAAGAGGAACTAAAGAGCCTCTTGATGAAAGTGAAAGAGGAGAGTGAAAAAGTTGGCTTAAAACTCAACATTCAGAAAACGAAGATCATGGCATCCGGTCCCATCACTTCATGGGAAATAGATGGGGAAACAGTGGAAACATTGTCAGACTTTATTTTTCTGGGCTCCAATATCACTACACATGGTGACTGCAGCCATGAAATTAAAAGACACTTACTCCTTGGAAGGAAAGTTATGACCAACCTAGATAGCATATTCAAAAGCAGAGACATTACTTTGCCAACAAAGGTTCGTCTAGTCAAGGCTATGGTTTTTCCTGTGGTCATGTATGGATGTGAGAGTTGGACTGTGAAGAAGGCTGAGTGCCGAAGAATTGATGCTTTTGAACTGTGGTGTTGGAGAAGACTCTTGAAAGTCCCTTTGGACTGCAAGCAGATCCAACCAGTCCATTCTGAGGAAGATCAGCCCTGGGATTTCTTTGGAAGGAATGATGCTAAAGCTGAAACTCCAGTACTTTGGCCACCTCATATGAAGAGTTGACTCATTGGAAAAGACTCTGATGCTGGGAGGGACTGGGGGCAAGAGGAGAAGGGGACGACAGAGGATGAGATGGCTGGATGGCATCACTGACTCAATGGACATGAGTCTGAGTGAACTCCGGGAGTTGGTGATGGACAGGGAGGCCTGGCGTGCTGCGATTCATGGGGTCGCAAAGAGTCAGACTCGACTGAGTGACCAATCTGATCTGATCTGAAATCATTGCAGATGGTGATTGCAGCCATGAAATTAAAAGATGCTTACTCCTTGAAAGGAAAGTTATGACCAACCTAGGCAGTATATTAAAAAGCAGAGACATTACTTTGTCAACAATCGTCCATCTAGTCAAGGCTATGGTTTTCCCAGTATTTATGTATGGATGTGAGAGTTGGAGTATAAAGAAAGCTTAGTGCAAAAGAATTGGTGCTTTTGAACTGTGGTGCTTGAGAAGACTCTTGAGAGTCCCTTGGACTGCAAGGAGATCCATCCAGTCCATCCTAAAGGAGATCAGTCCTGGGTATTCATTGGAAGGACTGATGTTGAAGCTGAAACTCCAATACTTTGGCCACCTGAATCAAAGACCTGGCTCATGTGAAAAGACTGAAAGATTGGGGGCAGGAGGAGAAGGGGACGACAGAGGATGAGATGGTTGGATGGTATCACCGACTCAATGAACATGAGTTTGGGTAAACTCTGGGACTTGGTGATGGACAAAGAGACCTGGCATGCTGCGGTTCATGGAGTCGCAAAGTGTCAGATACGACTGAGTGACTGAACTGAACTGAACTGAATCCATGTTATAGAAAAGTCACAGTATATAAAACTAATAAGCAGAAATCACTTGCATTCTTATACACTAACCATGAAATCTCAGAGGAATGAAGGAAACGATCCCATTCACCTTTGCAACAAAAATAATAAAATAAGGAATAAACCTAGGAATAAAGCTACCTAAAGAGACAAAAGACCTGCATGCAGATTATAAGATACTAATGAAAGAAATCAAAGATGACACAAGCGGATGGAGAGATATGCCATGTTCTTGGACTGAAATAATCAATATTGTGAAAATGACTACTACCTAAAGAAATTTACAGATTCAGTGGTATCCCTATCAAACTACCAATGGTATGCTTCACAGAACTAGAACAAAAATGTTATAATTTGTATGGAACCACAAAAGACCCTGAATAGCTAAAGCAATCTTAAGAAAGAGAAATAGAGATGAAAGAATTAACCTTCCTGACTCTAGACTATAGTACAAAGCTACAGTCACCAAGGCAGTATGGTACTGGCACAAAAAATGACATATAGATCAGTTAAATAAGATAGAAAGCCCAGAGATAAACCCATGCACCTATGGGCACCTTACCTTTGACAAGGGAGGCAAGAGTATACAATAGAGAAAAGACTGTCTCTTCAATAAGTGGTTCTGAAAAAACTGGGCAGCTACATGTAAAAAAAATACAATTAGAACATTTCCTAATGCCATACACAAAAATAAATTCAAAATGGATTAAAGACTTAAATGTAAGACCAGAAACTATAAAGCTCTTAGAGGAAAACATAGGCAGAATACTCTCCAACATAAATCACAGCAAGATCCTTTGACCCATCTTCTAGAGTAATGAAAATAAAATCAAAAATAAATAAATTGGACATAATTAAACTTAATCAATTCTGCACAGCAGAGCAAAGTATAAACAAGGTGAAAAGACAACCTTAAGAATGGGAGAAAATAATAGCAAGTGAAACAACTGACAAAGGATTAATCTCTGAAATACACAAGCAGCTCATGCAGCTCAGTATCAGAAAAACAAACAATCCAATCAAAAAGTGGGCAGAAGACCTAAACAGATACGTCTCCAAATAAGACATACATATAGCTAATAAACGCATGAAAAGATACTCAACATTGCTCATTATTAGAGAAACACAGATCAAAACTACAATGAGATATCACCTCACACTGGTCAGAATGGCTGTCATCAAAAAATCTACAGTGCCACAGGAGCGTTGGTTGGCCCTGGATAGTCGCCTCCCCTCCCCTCCCCCCACTCACTGGCGGCGAGAAATTCAGCCACCCCCTTGCCGGTCACACACTGCATGCCTGGTGCTAAACCACTCATGTAGGGCCTGCTTCTGGGTCGGGTTTTGTACGCAGCAGAGCAGCTCCCTCACTGCAATCTATTGAAAGTCAGCCCTCAACACAAGGGTTTGTAAGGAAAAAAAAGAAATTAAAACAAACAAACAAACAAACAAATAAAAGAATTCAGAAGAGGAAGAAACACTTTTAACAAAAAAATTTTTAAAAAGATAAAAAATCTACAAGCAATAAATGCTGGCGAGGGTGTGGAGAAAAGGGAACCCTCTTGCACTGTTGGCAGGAATGTAAATTGATACAGCCACTATGGAAGACAGTATGGAGATTCCTTAAAACACTAGGAATAAAACCAACAAGTGAAAAGTGAAAGCAAAAGTCCTCAGTCGTGTCTGACTCTTTGTGACCCCATGGATTATACAGTCCATGGAATTCTCCAGGTCAGAATACTGGAGTGGGTAGCCTTTTCCTTCTTCGGGTAATCTTCCCAACCCAGGGATTGAACCCAGGTCTCCCACATTGCAGGCAAATTCTTTACGAGCTAAGCCACAAAGGAAGCCCCATATGACCCAACAATTCCACTACTGGGCATGCACCCTGAGGAAATCAACATTGAAAACAACACATGTACCCCAATGTTCATTGCAGCACTATTTACAACAGCCAGGACATGGAAGCAATGTTGATGTCCATTGACAGATGAATGGATAAAGAACCTATGGTATATATATACAATGGGTTATTACTTAGTCATAAAAAGGAACACATTTGAGTCTAATGAAGGGATGAACCTAGAGCCTATTATACAAAATGAAGTAAGTCAGAAAGAGAAAGACAAGTATCATATATTAATGTTATATATATGGAATCTAGAAAGACAGTACTGATGAACTTATGTGCAGGGCAGCAATGGAAACACAGACATACAGAACAGATTTGTGGGCACAGTAAGGGAAGGAGAGGGTGGGGTGAATTGAGAAAGTAATATTGAAACATATATAACCATATATAAAATAGATACCCAGTGTAAATTTGCTGTATGACACAGGTGGCTCAAACCCAGTGGTCCGACAACCAGGAGGGGTGGAATGAGGAGGGAGGTGGGAGGAAGGTTCGAGAGGGAGGTGACATTTGTATACCTATGGCTGATTCATGTTGATGTATGACAGAAACCTACACAATATTGTAATTATCCTCCAATTAAAATAAATAAAATTTTAAAAATTAAAAAGACAAAAAAAAAAGAAAGTGAAGGAATAGCTCAGAATATCTTGAAATATGCAATTTATATAGAAGAGAGAAGCTATTTCACAGAGAAAGAGGAATCCTTGAAGAAACATAGGAGAATACAGAATGACACTTGAAGCACCAGCAAATAGTTGATTAGCATCAGAGGGCTTAACTAGGTACATATGAGAAATGAATAGCAATAATCTTAGAAATAATGTCAGAGTGGTAGGCAGAGACTAGGTGATAAATTCTTGCTAACAGAGGCTTCTTAGTTTTATTCCATAGGGCAAGGGAACTCATCGAGGGTATTTCCACAGATTTTCTGGTCATTAGGGAAGACTAGCTCTCCAACTTATTTTATTGTCTCAAAATCTTTGCTTAGATTACCTGAGATATTTCACCAATTATGCAATGTTAGTCACTTCCTGGAGGATAATCAATAGGTATAATGTGCAGGAAGGAGCATGTGGGTAAAGAGAGGAGAGTACAGGGAATAATTGCATGCAAATAGGAAGGAGACTCCATAATGAGGGTTTAACCTCAAACAAAGGAGGAACAAATAATCCCAAGGAAAGATTGACATTTCAATGTGTAGGTTGAGGTGAGTGGATCAGAAACTGAGAAGGGCCACCAAGGACAGCTACAGAGTGTTGTCTTCATGAAAGAAAAAGTTGTTAGGAGGAGAGGTAAGGGGAGACAACCAGATT
This sequence comes from Bos mutus, assembly GCF_027580195.1. NCBI lineage: Eukaryota > Metazoa > Chordata > Mammalia > Artiodactyla > Bovidae > Bos > Bos mutus. Next base: position 1,408,078 of record NC_091619.1, on the reverse strand, counting down.
ATCTTCTGTTTTTCCATGGAACTAGACAATGTTGTCCTAAAAAATAAAACAGCCAATTACTCTACTGGCATAATGGATTTATTTGAGAATAGCAGAGAACTGCAATTTGGGATAAACATGCTATAGCAAAAACTATGAGAGAAGCACTACTTTGTTGACAAAAAAGTGAAAATTGGAAGGGGTTGTTTTGAATGAAATTATACTGAAGGTCCATCTAGTAAAAGCTATGGTTTTTCCAGTAGTCTTGTACGGATGTGAGAGTTGGACCATAAAGAAAACTGAGCGCCGAAGAATTGATGCTTTTGAACTGTGATGTTGAAGAAGACTCTTGGGAGTCCCTTGGACTTTAAGGAGATCCAGCCAGTCAATCCTAAATAAAACTAGTCCTAAGTATTCACTAGAAGGACTGATGTTGAAGCTGAAACTCCAATAGTTTTGCCACCTGATGAGAAGAACTGATTCATTAGAAAAGACCCTGATGCTGGGAAAGATTGAAGGTGGGAGGAGAAGGGGACCACAGAGGATGAGATGGCATCACCAACTCGATGAACATGAGTTTGAGCAAGATCCAGCAGTTGGTGATGGACAGGGAAGTCTGGTGTGCTGCAGTCCATTGGGTTGCAAAGAGTCAGACATGACTGAGTGACTGAACTGACTGACACTGAAAGAAAAAGCGAGTTTTAGAAAGGTGCAGGACTACCCATTTGCTGGATTTATTGCTGGACAAGGAGAACTCTTGCTGATGGGGTCTGTAGTTAATGCTTTTCTATAGGGGTCTGTAATTGATAAGCATGCAATGTATGAGGACTCTCACTTCAGGCCTCCAGCTCCATTTTAGTTGAGATTTCCTCCTACACTGTTTATGGGAATGTGAATTGGTACATCTACTATGGAGAACAGTATGGAGGTTTCTTAAAAAACTAGAGTTACAAAATGATCCTACAATTCTACCTCTGGGTATACATCCAAAGAAAACCAAAATATAAAAAGATACATCCATCCCAATGTTCATAGCAGCGCTATTTATAATAGCTAAGACTTGGAAGCAGCATAAATATCCATTTAATAAATGTGTATATAATATGTGGTATAAATAAAATATATAATGTAGTACTACTTAATTATAAAAAAAGAATGAAACAATGCTATTTTCAGAAAAATGGGTGGACCTAGAGATTATTGTAAGTGAAGTAAGTCAGACAAAGACAAATATCATATGAGATCACTTGTATCTGGAATCTAAAATTAAAAAAAAAAAAATGACCCAAATGAACTTACTTTCAGAACAGAAACAGACTCAGATACAGAAAACAAACTTAAGGTTACCAAAAAAGAAAGGGGATGGATATTAGGATGTTGGAATTAACATTTACACAGGTCTGTATATAAAATAAATAACCAAAAAGGACCTACTGGATAGAACAGAGAATTATCAATATTTTGTAATAATCTATGTAGGAAAAGAATATGAAAAAATGTGTGTGTGTTTGTGCTTAATTGCTTAGTCATGCACAGTTGTGTCTGAATTTTGAGACCCCATAAACTATAGCCTGCCAGACTCCTTCGTTCATGGGATTCTCCAGGAAAACATACTGGAGTGGGTAGCTATTCCCTTCTCCAGGGGATCTTCCTCCTGGAGGAGGGCATGGAAACCCACTGTAGTATTCTTGCCTGGAGAATCACCAAGGAGAGAGGAGCCTGGTGGGCTTCATTCCATGGGGCACCAAAGAATCAGACACAACTGAGTGACTAAGCACAACACAGTGCATATATAAATACATATATATGAATCAATTTGATATACACTTTAAATTAACACAACATTGTAAATCAACTATACTTCAATTTAAAAATGAGGTTTCTTCAGAATTCCCTAGCAGTCCAGTGGTTAGGACTCCACTCTCTCACTGCCGAGGGCCTGTGTTCAATCCCAGTTGGGGAATTAAAATCCTCCAACATGTATAGTGAAGTCAAAGAACAATTTTTTTAAAGTGAGGTTTGCTTTATTCTATTTCACAATTTGAATGTATCTTTACTCACCTCTGTTGACGTATATGTTTTTGAGTAATCAAACTTTATAGCAGTGAAATATAATGAAATTTGTTCTTTAACTGAGTGATTCTTTCCCTCATCTGCACAGACCTCTTAGAGTATCACTGATGGTAGAAAGTCAAAACATCTTAACTTCTCTGAGCTTCATTCTTCTAATATGCAAAACATTCTTATGGTAGTGTGTTCTACACTCAGTTGAGAAACTCTGTGAAAGTGCACATATTACCTGTCACATAAAAGGCATACAATTAACTGAATAGTGAAAACTTGGCTCTTTAATTAACAAGACATGAAGTTTGGGTCATTGTTCTTTGAAGAGCTGATTTGAATTTCTTATTTCTCAGGCTGTAAATCATTGGGTTGAACAATGGTGTGAGGATGGTATAAAACACAGATATTAGGGTGTCTTGACTTGAAGAGTAATTGGATTTGGGCCTTAAGTAGATGAAAGAAGCACAACCATAATGAACAGTTATCACAATGAGATGAGAGGCACATGTAGAGAAGGTTTTGTATCTTCCAACAGAGGATGGGATTTTTAGAATAGCAGAGATGATTTGGATGTAGGAGACCAGGATAAGTAACAGGGGAATAATCAAGACAAACACACCAAGCACAAATACAACCAACTGACTGAGGTAAGAGTAATGAGATGCCAGCTTGAGGACAGGAAAGATGTCACAGAAGAAGTGGTGTAGTTGGTTGGAGGAGTGAAAGGGCAGGTGAAATACCAAGGATGTGATGATCTGTGCGACAATAAAGCCACAGGCACAAGCAGCAGCCACTAGTCCCATGCACACTCCATGCCCCATAAGCAGTGTGTAGCGCAGAGGGTCACAGATGGCTACATAGCGATCATAACCCATGGCTGCCAGCAGAAACGAGTGAGAGCAACCTAGAAAGAGGAAGGAAAACATCTGGATGGCACAGCCCAGGAAGGAGATGGACTTCTTATGGGCCAGCAGGTCAACCAGCATCTTGGGTACAATGACGAAGGTGTAACAAGTCTCAGAGCAGGAGAGGACACCAAGGAAGAAGTACATGGGGGTGTGGAGGGCTCTGTCCAGCACAATGGTAGAAACAATTATGGCATTGGTGCCCAGCATGAACAAGTACACAAGCAGGAAGACAGCAAATAGCACCCGCTGCAGCCCACCCAGAGATGAGAAGCTGAGGAAGACAAACTCTGTCACTAAGGTCTCATTGGCCCATTCCATGGTCACTGCTATACAGGAGAGCCAGAGCCAGAGCCACAGGCCAGGATCCAGGGATGGAGAAAGGCATGGGGAACTCAGCACAAAGTCTGCAGGTGGCAGGCATCTCCAGATGTTTGATGGAACTCATTCATTCCCTCCAAAATAGTCTGCCAAAATAAGAATTAGGGCTAAATATGGAACAGAATAATTGACAATCTATGAGCAGACTTTTCCCAAGGCTATAAACATGTTATCTCTTAAAGGAAGGAATAGGAATTACCTGATATTTTTTCTGTGTGTCTTAATTACAAATTATTGCAGGTTTTTTGCTCACTACAAGCCCAAAGAAGCCAACTCTCCAAAAGTGAAAAATATGGATGGTTAACTTCAGCTATCTGAACTTGATCAGAGTATGGAATAAAGAATGAGTAGTGTTCAGACAGCATGAGCCAAGGATGGAACAGATAACATTAGTTTAAGAAAATATTCTTTTTCAGGAAAAGGAGAGTCACTAAGTTGGTTTAAAAAATAGACAGACATTAACTGTGGCATTTAGCAACACTCCACTTTTCCTATTACGCGCATGATTGTTCTAATTCACTTCAGTCATGTCCAACTCTTTGAGACCCTATGGACTGTAGACCCCAGGCTTCTCTGTCCATGGATTCTTCAGGCAAGAATACTTGAGTGGGTTGCCATGCCCTTCTCCAGGGAATCCTCTCAACCCAGGGATCGAACCCATATCTCTTATATCTCCTGCACTGGCAGGCGGGTTCCTTTACCACCAGTGCCACCTGGAAAGCCCATTATAGGTGCCTCAAAGAAACACAGAAAAATAGAATGTTGGGAAAATGGCCAAGAACTTGTTACAGAGTGTGAGAGAGAATGGGAAAATTGAGCAGTTTCCCAAATTTCAACCCCTGACATAAATCATAGGTTATATCTTTTATATATTGGTATGTCAATAAGATTCCTTTTAAATGATCTGCTACTAAACACAGTTTAAAAACTGCTAGAAAGGGTTATTTGTAAAGTCACTTTTAGGTCTTATATCAGAAAGTTTTTCCCAGGTGTGTTTCCCACTGACCAAGCCTAAGAAGTAAGAAGCTATTCTTTGGATGCAAAATCACCTAGCATGTATTGGTTGTGTCTAGTGCTTATTTATATACTTTTCAGTGTATTTGTATCATTTTATATCACTTTTTATTGAAGAATTATTTGCATCTGCTACCATTTTTTTTTTTTTTTTTGCATTTTCCTAGTCAATAGCAAAGACCCCAAGTTAAATAATTGGAAATTTCTGAAGTTCATTGTATGTATTGCTAGAATTTGAAGGTAGTAAGTTTTGTTCATTCTTAATTACTAGAAACTGGTCCTAAGCTTAGTAGGTATAATTATTCATTTGAAGTTAGTATTAGAATACTCACGTACACTTGTTTTAAAGCTCTTTAATACAAATAATAGAAATTTTTTCATCCTGTAACCAAAAAAATATTTGTTATATATAAGTATAAAGAATGTGTATACTATGTTTATCCCCATTATATACATATATATGTGTATACTAGTTATATGCTTTCTGTATCAAGAAACACAAAGTAATGAGACAGTTTCCCTATAGAATGCTTCTACCTTTACAAATGAATTTCCATCTATTCCAAGACACTGAGGGAATCTCAATGGTGATCATTGTTTATCCTTGTCATATCACTTTCCCAAGATCTTTCTGGATCTCCTTTCAACTAATCTATGTCTAGTCCCCGTTATGAATCATAAGTAGACCCCAGAAGTTAGAATGACTTGATTCTGAAATAATGCCTGTTATCGACCCACTATCCGTGCCCCCCCCCCAACCAAAAAAAAAGAATCTGGACTACTTGTCCTTCAGATTCATGAAGGCAACTGATTTCAGTTAAGTGGGTTTTTATATACTGTTAGTATAATCCCATAATCTAAATGAGTTATGTGATTGATATATTTGCCTTTTCATGGTATATGGAGACTCACTGGCACAGTGTATCTGAGAAGAAGGCCCTCTCCTCAAGAAGACATCAAAGACCACCACAGTGTGTTATATCAGTACTAGGGATAGAAAGATATACAAGCATAAGAATAAAAAGATCATCAGGCCAAATACCTGCTGGCTATAAGATTAAGGTAAAAGATCTCTTAATTTGGAATGAGATCTATATTTCCAGTCTAGCTTTGTGTGACTTTGGGCAAAGTTCTTGGATATTCAGTCTCTTTATTTTAAAATTAAAGAGAACAGGGCAATAACTGTAATAAACAGTTAGAGTGCATAGAATATACTTAAGCAGAGGCTCCTTGCATGATATTACACAGAAGGAGATTTTACTTAGGCTAGCAGTTGAGTACTGACCCTTACCAGACTTTTCAACTCACAGATTCCAAGATCCTCCAGGTAGATGACTCTGCAAGTCCCCTTATAATATTCTAGAGCCTATGGATGGAATTCAGGTTATGATCCTTGGAGATGACACTTCCCCACCTTTATTTCTCTAAGCCCTTAGATACTCCACAGGATTTTATGTAGTTTAGATTTAAATAGTGATTCTATATTTGAGGATAGTGTGTACCCCAAAAGAGAGAAAATCTATATATTTTTTAGATGCAATACTTTTAAGATATTCAAATATTTGTCTTTAGGGAAAGTATCAGTCAATTAACTGAGAGAAATTATAGACAGTCTCTGATAGCAAAGAAGTGAATTTTTATATTCTTAAGTACACATGAACATCCTGAATTTGCCTTACTAAAATGAAATTTAAGTTTCAATTTTCAATTATAGCTAAAATCATACATCCATGAATAGACAGAAGAAAGAGAACTTGAGATTTGATAAGTGTTATTTCATTTGATCCATAAGTCAGTCATACTAAAAAACAAAAGAAAGGAAAAGAGAGAGGAAGAAATGAAAGAAAGAGGAAGAGAGAGAAAAGAGAGAGGGAGAGAAAGGAAGGAAAGAAACAAAGAAGGAAGTGGGAAAGAAAGAAGGAAAATCTAGTGAGAACAAAAATGATCCAGAGTAATCATCAAGAAAAATTTAGAAAACTATACAGACCATGCTCAATCACTCTAAGTACCTCAGTTAAAAGCAGACCCTGGTTCTCCTTCTTAACCCTGCCACTTGCCTGAATTGCAGTGGAGGAGGTCATAAGCACTACCCCTCCCCAAGATCTAGACCCCACAAAGCCCCAGACTAACTATATCAGTATTCCCCCTCTTGAGTAAGTACCTACAATGCTCTCCTCATTTCAACTCAGACAGAAGCAGCTATTCAGTATCTGGAATCCCTTAGGAAAGGAGATTCTTAAGCCAGAGACCAGAACCCAAGAAAATAACAGCAAAAGAGAGTGAATCTGCCTTCAGACAGAAACTCTCCTCTATGTCAAGAGAAGTAATCTCCTCTATCTAGCAGGAACCTGTTTGTCCAGCCAAAGTCACAATCTTGAGAAGTTCTGGTTCATACAATTCTTAGAACCACACGGGATATGATTATTAGAAGCATGCACTATGATCATTGGACTCCTGAGGCCTGAACTACTACTGCCCTGAAGACTTTTCCTTAAGGTTAATTAGAAGTCAAACTTATGCTAAAAAAAAAAAAAAATGTTGCCAGTTTCTCAAAGATACCCTTAGTGAGGAAACTGGGGAGCAGCAGCCATGAACATAATTAGCCCACATCAGAATTGGATGTTCAGTCTGTCTGTGATGGATTCTGAAAAAAAAAAAAAAAAGAGAGAGAGAGAGAAAATCACTGCAATCTGATCTATAATGCTGAAGACCAAGTGGACATTTTTCATAGAATTTTAAATCAGAATATTAGCATATTTATCCAGCAATTCTAAAATTTATTGTTTATAAGAATCAAAGGAGGGCTTAATTACAAATTCATCTTTTCATATTCTTGTTCATAAAAATTCTAGTCAGGAGTATTGGGATGATCCACAAAAATCTAAATTTTTAACAAGCAGTTTTGTATTTAATTGAGCATTATGCTATCTTACAAATAAAGCTTAAAGTTTAAAATAAATGATATGCATGGATAAAAAATAATTATATTAACTTTCTGTAAGTTTAACTTAACAACATCATAAAATAAATTTTCCCAATTTAAATCTATAGTTTAATGAGTTTTGACAAATGCATATATCCAAGCAACAACCACCACAAGGTTACAGAACATTTCTTCAACCCAAAAGAGTTTCCTTCTATTTTTTGTGGTCCGTTTCACTGAGTCCTGGCACAAGAGAAATAGTAACCTTGCTTTCTGTTGATAGAGTTTGCTCTTTTCTAAAATTTAATATAAATGGAAACAAGAAGATTACTCAATTTTGTCTCATTTTGTTCACCTACCACGTTTTGGAGACATGCTGTTTAATAAGAGTATTCCATTTTTTGTTAATTAACATGGTTGTTGGTTAAAGTATCCCATTTATTAATCATCGCAATTTATTCACCTGTTGACCTGTTGAAAGACATTTAGATTATTTCCAGTTTGAGGCTAATAGGAGGAAAACACCTGTGAATATTAGTTTCTGTGTCCTCATGTAGACATATATGTTCATTTATGTTTGGTGAGTACCCATGACTAGAAAGGCTTTTCAGTTGTTTATAAACAACTATAAATAAAGTTGTTTATTTTCAGAGAGGTATCATAATTAATTCCCATCAGCAATATATGCCTATATCAGTGTTTTCACATTCCAGCCAACTCTTAGTGTAGTCAGTCTTTTAAATTTCTTAAATGTGATATTTTACTTCACTTTTATCATGCGTTTTTCTTGAATATTAATTATGTTGATCATTTTTCATGTGCTTTTGGCTATTTGTACATCTTGCTTCGTGAAGTATGTATTCAAATGTTTTACTATGTGTTAATTTTTTTTTGTTTTTCTTTTTTGTCTTTGTATTCAGACATTGAGATCTCAATACAAGTCCTTTATTAGATATATATTTTGCAAATATTTACTCCTTACTATATGGTTTATTTTTCTATTTTATTAATCATGCCTTTTTTTTTTAATCAGACACAGCTTTACACTTCTATGTCAGTTTCTGCTGTACAGCAAAGTGAATCAGCTATTCATATATGTGCGTTAGTCGCTCAGTTATGTCCAACTCTTTGTGACCCCATGGACTGTAACCTGCCATACTCTTCTGTTCATGTAATTCTCCAGGCAAAAATACTGGAGTGGGTATCCATTCCCTTCTCCAGAGGATTGTCCCAGCCCAGGGATCAAAGCCAGGTCTCCTGTATTGCCGGTGGATTCTTTACCATCTGAGCCACCAGGGAAGCCCTCGTATATTCCCTGTTTTGGGGGTTTCCTTCCCATTTAGGTCACCACAGGGCATGGATTAGAGTTCCATGTGCTATACAGTAGGTTCTCATTAGTTATCTATTTTATATGTGGTATCAAGAGAATTATACGTCAATCCCATTCTCCCAATTCATCCCATCGCCTATCCCCCCTTGGTATCCGTATGCTTGTTCTCTACTTCTGCATCTCTGTTTCTGCTTTGCAAATAAAATCATGCCTTTTTTTGACAGTTTTAATAAAATATAGTTTTCATACCATAAAATACACACTTTTGAAGTGTACAGTTCAGTGGTTTTTAATGTATTCACAGAGTTGTCCAATCATCAACTTTATGTAATTGCAGATTTGCAGATGTTTTTAATATTGATATAGTCTAAATTATCATTATTTTTCCTAGTATTTTGCTTTATCTTGTCTAATATATGTCTACTTCAAGCCACAGACTATCTCCTATGCTTTATTTTGAAATGTACGTTTTGACATTTTTATGCATATTCAATATTTCCTTGTATTGTATGTTGAAATAACTTTTCAGTCCTCATTTAAATTCCTTCACAACTTCATTGAAAATGTATTGACCTCATATTTATAGTACTATTTCCATTGTGTACATTCTGTTACATTACTTATGTGTCTATACTTTTTCATTTTTAATATAAAAGCATAAATTGAAGATTAACAATCACTCATATTCCTTACTACCCCAGAGGTAACCATTATTACCATTTTGATGATTTTCTTCCAGTGTCTACATATCTCTTTAATTGAAGTAAAATTGAACCATTACATTAGTTCTAGATGTACAGCATAGTCAGTTGGTATTTCTATACAATACAAAAAAGTCACTATATTATGTCTAGTTACTGTCATCATACAAAAATATTACAGTATAAATAACTACATTCCCTATGCTGTATATTTCATCCCATGACTCATTTCTTTTGTTACTGGAAATTTGTACTTCTTGATCTCTGTCATTTATGCCAATTCTCTTTTGTGACAGTACCAGTTGGTCAACATTGTGATACAGTATGCATTGAAATCTGAGACATCTATTTCTAAATTGTGCTTATATATAGTAAATATTTTATGTATTCTAAATTATTTTGGTTATTCTATGTGGTTTGAATTGCCATATAAATTTTAGAATCAACTTGTCAATTTCTAGAGAAAAGCATGCTGGGGTTTATATTGTACTTGTGTTTAACAATAAATCTAATTGATGTTAACTGCCCTGTTAACAATTTTGAGTTTCTCAATTTATGGTCATATTATAATTTTACATTTATTTCTGTCTCCTTTGGTTTTCTTCAGTAATTTTTTTTTTTTTTTAGTATTTACCATGCCTACGTATTTCATGATTTTGATGACATTTTATTGATATATTGCTATTGTAATAAATATAAGTTTCCACTTTTTTGCTGGTATTGTGAAGAAATACAGTTCTGTTTCATGTATCAGCTTATGACCTTGTATTCTTTGCATATATTACAACCTCACTAAATTCACTTACCAGGTTTTTTTTTTTAACTAAAAATTTTACTAGCTTTTTACTTTGATTGCTTTGGATTTCCTATTTAAATAACCACATTTTTTGGTGAATAGTTTTACTAATTTTCTAACATGATTACCTTTTATTTGTTTTTCTTACTGTATTGCCTTGGCTAGTACTCTCAGTAAAACACTGAACTGAAGGTACAAAAGTAGACATCTTTGATTTATTCTGAGTTGAGAAATCACTTAAATTATGTGTTTAATGGCCCAGGAAGTGTTCTGCCTATGCAAATAGGCTTTGAAAGAAAAATAATGTTTTGTTGTATGTGATGTTTTATAAATATGAATTATATGATGTTTGGTGTTATTGTTTAGGCCATATAACTTTTATTAACTTCTTTTCTACTTTTTTAAATCAATTACAGAAAAAATGCATTTGAAATCTTTATCTGCAATTTTGGAATTGTCTGCTTTTTTTTGTCATCACTTTTTCCTTCCTGGAATTTGAATCTTTCTTATAAGTATGTATATTCATTTTAACCATTAGAATTGTTCTCACTTCTTCATCACTAAAAAGTGGTCAGCCTTTACTTCTGTAGTATTCTTAATGCTGAAATACAGTTTTTCTGATGTTAAAATAGTCCCTTGGCTTTCTAATTATTAGAATTTTTATGCTTCTTCTCTGAACTACTGCAGTTATATGAACATTTATATTTCAAATGGTTTTCTTGAAGAAAACATATAATTGAAATCTTACTTTTTTAAATCAAAGTCTGTTCATCTCTGTTTTTTAATTGATGTGTTTAGATAATTGATAATTGACACATTTTATTTCATTTTTGAGTTTAAGTGTATCATGCTGCTTTCTGATATCTAGTTGTTCTATTAGATCTTTGTTCCATGTGTTCTTTTTTTCTTGACTTTCATTTGGTTAACAGAAAGTTTTTAGCATTTTGTTTCATCTTTTAAATTTTTTCCTTAGCAATATCTTTGTTTAATTTTTGTTTTTTTTTTCCCTAAAATATGTAGTTTATCATAGCAAGTCTTCAAAACATAATGTAAAGTCAGTGTACTTTACATATATAAGATTCCTTTTACAATGCTCTACATTCATTTCTCCTTTTGAGTTGTATGCTATTTATCATATATTGTATTTCTAAACATTATAACTCTCATATTATATTGCCACTTTGTATTTCATTTTATTCTTTACATATTTGGCTGGCATTAAAAAACTTTATATTAAAAAATAGCTTTTATATTTACTGAAATGTTTGCCATTTCCAGAACTTTGCATTGCTTCAAGTAGAACCCAGGTTTTTGGTTGCCAACCATTTTATTTCAATTTTAAGAAAGCCCTTTAGAATCCTCATTGATAAATTCTGATGACTAAAAATTATCTTATCTTTTGCTTTCTTTTTTTTTAATATATTCTTTTTTATTGCAGTATAGCTGATCTACAAAGTTGTGTTAGTTTCAGGTGTACAGCAAATACACACATTTATTCTTTTTCAGATTCTTTTCCCATATAGTTTATTACAGAATATTTAGTAGAGCTCCCTGTGCCATACAGTAGGTCCTTATTGATTATCTGTTTTATATTCAGCAGTGTATGTATGTTAATGCCAAGCTCCTCCACTGCCCCACCTACCCCCTGCATTTCCCTTTGGTAACCATAAGTTTGTTTTTGAAATCTGTGAGTCTGTTTTGTAAATAAGTTCATTTATATCATTTTTTTCAGTTAGATTCCACACATGAGTGATATCATATGATAAGTGTCTTTCTCTCTCTGATTTACTTTACTTAGTATGATAATCTCTAGGCGCATCCATGTTGCTCCAAATGTCATTATTTCATTATTTTTTATGGCAAAGATGTATTCCATTGTAGGACTTTCCAGGTGGCTCAGTAATAAAGAATCCACCTACCAAGTAGGAGATGTAAGTTCAATCCCTGGGTCGGGAAGATCTCCTGAAGAAGAAACTGGCAACGCATGCCAGTTTTGCCTATAAAATCCCATGGACAGAGGAACCTGGTGGGCTATAGTCCATGGGATGGCAAAGAGTCAGATACAAATTTGCAGCTAAACAACAACAGTATTCCATTGTGTATATGCATACCACATCTTTGATATGCACTCATCTGTTGATGGATATTTAGGTTGCTTCCATGTTTTGGCTATTGTAAATAGTTCATATTGCTATGAACTTTGGGGTGCATACATCTTTTTGAATTAGTTTTTGTCCTTTCTAAATATATGCTCAGGAGTGGGATTGCTAGGACATATCCTGCCTCTTGAGACATCTGTATGCAGGTCAGGAAGCAACAGTTAGAACTGGACATGGAACAACAGACTGGTTCCAAATAGGAAAAGGAGTTCATCAAGGCTGTATATTATCACCCTGCTTATTTAACTTCTATGCAGAGTACATCATGAGAAACGCTGGGCTGGAATCAAGATTGCCGGGAGAAATCTCAATAACCTCAGATATGCAGATGACACCACCCTTATGGCAGAAAGTGAAGAGGAACTAAAAGGCCTCTTGATGAAAGTGAAAGTGGAGAGTGAAAAAGTTGGCTTAAAGCTCAACATTCAGAAAACGAAGATCATGGAATCTGGTCCCATCACGTCATGGGAAATAGATGGGGAAACAGTGGAAACAGTGTCAGACTTTATTTTTGGGGGCTCCAAAATCACTGCAGATGGCAACTGCAGCCATGAAATTAAAAGACACTTACTCCTTGGAAGGAAAGTTATGACCAACCTAGATAGCATATTCAAAAGCAGAGACATTACTTTGCCAACAAAGGTCCGTCTAGTCAAGGCTATGGTTTTTCCTGTGGTCATGTATGGATGTGAGAGTTGGACTGTGAAGAAAGCTGAGCACCGAAGAATTGATGCTTTTGAACTGTGGTGTTAGAGAAGACTCTTGAGAGTCCCTTGGACTGCAAGGAGATCCAACCAGTCCATTCTGAAGGAGATCAGCCCTGGGATTTCTTTGGAGGGAATGATGCTGAAGTGAAACTGCAGTACTTTGGCCACCTCATCTGAAGAGTTGACTCCTTGGAAAAGACCCTGATGCTGGGAAATATTGAAGGCAGGAGGAGAAGGGGATGACAGAGGATGAGATGGCTGGATGGCATCACTGACTCGATGGACGTGAGTCTCAGTGAACTCCGGGAGTTGGTGATGGACAAGGAGGCCTGGTGTGCTGTGATTCATGGGGTCACAAAGAGTCGGACGTGACTGAGCGACTGAACTGAACTGAACTGATGGTAACTCTTTATTTAGTTTTTTTTTTTTCTTTAAGGAATCTCCATACTGTTCTCCATAATGTCTGCACCTATTTACATTACCATCAGTGTAGGAGAGTTCCCTTTTCTCCACACTCTCTCTTACATTTTTTATTTGTAGACTTTTTGATGATGGTCACTCTGACTGCTACGAGTTGATATTGTAGTTTTAATTTGCATGTCTCTAATAAATAGAAATGTTGAGCATTTTTTTTCATGTGCCTATTGGCCATTTGCAGGTCTCCTTTGGAGAAATGTCTGTTTAGGTTCTGTTTATTTTTTGATTGGGTTGCTTTTTATTTGTTTGTTTGTTTTGTATTTGATATTGAGCTATGTGAACTGTTTGTATTTTTAAAAAATTAAGCCCTTGTTAGTTGCATCATTTGCAAATATTTTCTCACAATTTGTAGTTTGTCTTTTCACTTGCTTATGGTTCTTTGCTCTGTGGAGCTTTTAAGCTTAATTAGGTCCCATTTGTTTATTTTTCTGTTTATTATTTTCATTACTATAAGGAAGTCAATCAAAAAAAATTTTGCTACAGTTTATATCAAAGAGTGTTCTGTTTATGTTTTCCTCTAGGAGCCTTACAGTATTTAGTTTGTAGCTAAATCTTTAATCCGTTTTGAGTTTATTTTGTATATGGTATTAGATAATGTTCTAATTTTATTTCTTTAAATGTAATTATCCAGTTTTCCCAGCACCACCTATTGAAGAGACTGTCTTCTTTCCATTGTATATTCTTGCCTCCTTTATCAAAGATTAATTGACCTTAGATGTGTATGCTTATTCCTGGACTCTCCATTCTGTTACAATGGTCCATGTTTATTTTTGTGATATTGACCAGTATTATTTGGTCATTGTTCTTTTTACTGTCCTGCTGTTGTTGTTGTTCAGTCGCTAAGTCATGTCTGACTCTTTGTGATCTTATGAACTGTAGCACAACAGGTTTCTCTGTCCATCACTATCTCCCTGAGTTTGCACAAACTCATGTGCATTGAGTCAGTGATGCCATCCAATCATCTCACCCTCTGTCACCCACTTCTCTTGTCCTCAACTTTTCCCCAGCATCATGGTCTTTTCCAATAAGTCAGCTCTTTGAATCAGGTGGCCAAAGTACTGGACCTTCAGCTTTAGCATCAGTTCTTCCAATGAATATTCAGGGTGGATTTCCTTTAGGATTGACTGGTTTGATCTCCTTGCTATCCAAGAGACTTTCAAAAGTCTTCCCTAGCATCACAGTTTGAAAGAGTCAATTCTTTGCCATTCAGCCTTCTTAATGGTCCAACCCTCACATCCATACATGACTACGGGAAAAATGAAAGCTTTGACTGTATAGACCTTTGTCAGAAAAGTGATGTCTCTGCTTTTTAAAACTCTGTCTTAAAATAGAGATCCCAAAGATCTACACACTTATGGGTACCTTATTTTTGACATAGGAAGCAAGAATATACAATGGGACAAAGATAGCATCTTCAATAATTGGTGCTGACAAAACTAGACAGCTACACGTAAAAGAATGAAATTAGAACATTTTCTAAAACCATACACAAAGATAAATTCAAAATGAATTAAATACATAAGTGTCTTTAAGACCAGAAACTATAAAACTCTTAAAGGAAAACATAGGCAGAATACTCAGTGACATAAATCAAAGCAAGATCCTCTATGTCCCATCTCCTAGAGCAGTGGAAATAAAAACAAAAATAAACAAGTGGGACCTAATTAAACTTAAACACTTTTGAATAGCAAAGGAAACTATAAACAAGGTGAAAAGACAACCCTAAGAATGGGAGAAAATAATAGCAAATTAAACAACTAACAAAGGATTAATTTCCAAAATACACAAGCAGCTCATACAACTCAATACCAGAAAAGCAAACAGGCCAATCAAAAAGTGGGGAAAAGACATAAACAGACATTTCTCCAAAGAAGACACACAGATGGCTAACAAACACATGAAAAAATGCTCAACATCACTCATGATTAGAGAAATACAAATCAAAACTACAATGAGATATCACCTCACACAATCAAAAAGTCTACAAACAATAAATACTGGAAAGGATGTGGAGAAAAGGGAACCCTCTCCCACTATTGATAGATATATAAATTGATACAGCCACTATGGCAGATGATAGGGAGATTCCTTAAATAAAGCTAGGAATAAAGCCACCATATGGTACGTCATGAGAAATGCTGGGCTGGAAGAAGCACAAGCTGGAATCAAGATTGCCAGGAGAAATATCAATAACCTCGGATGTGCAGATGACACCACCGTTATGGCAGAAAGTGAAGAACTAAAGAGCCTCTTGATGAAAGTGAAAGAGGAGAGTGAAAAAGTTGGCTTAAAGCTCAACATTCAGAAAATGAAGATCATAGCATCTGGCCCCATCACTTCATGGGAAATAGATGGGGAAACAGTGGAAACAGTGTCAGACTTAATTTTTTTTTTTTTTTTTTTTTGGGGTGGGGGTTCCAATATCACTGCAGATGGTGATTGCAGCCATGATATTAAAAGACGCTTACTCCTTGGAAGGAATGTTATGACCAATATAGATAGCATAGTCAAAAGCAGAGACATTACTTTGCCCACAAAGATCCGTCTAGTCAAGTCTATGGTTTTTCCAGTGGTCGTGTATGGATGTGAGAGTTGGACTATAAAGAAAGCTGAGCACTGAAGAATTGATGCTTTTGAACTGTGGTGTTGGAGAAGACTCTTGAGAGTCCCTTGGACTGCAAGGAGATCCAACCAATCCATCCTAAAGAAGATCAGTCCTGAGTGTTCATTGGAAGGACTGATGCTAAAGCTGAAACTCCAATACTTTGGCTAATTGATGCAAAGAGCTGACTCATTTGAAAAGACCCTGATGCTGGGAAAGATTGAGGGCAGAAGGAAAAGGGGACGACAGAGGATGAGATGGTTGGACGCCATCACTGACTCAATGGACATGAGTTTGGGTAAACTCTGGGAGTTGTTGATGGACAAGAGGCCTGGCGTGCTACGGGTCATGGGGTCACAAAGAGTTGGACACAACTGAGCGACTGAACTGAGCTTAACTGATGACCCAGAAATCCCACTCCTAGGCACATATACTGAGGAAACAAAAAATGAAAAAACCACATGTACCCCAAAGCTCATTGCAGCACTATTTACAATAGCTAGAACATGGAAGCAACCTAGATGGATGGAAAAAGAAGTTGTGGTACATATATACAATGGGATATTAGTCATAAAAAGGAATGCATTTGAATCAGGTCTAATAAGGTAGATGAACCAACAGAGTTTTATTATACAGAGTGAAGTAAATCAGAAAGAGAAAAGTCATACACTAATGCATATATATAGAATCTATAAAGATGGTACTGATGAATTCATTTGCAGGGCAGCAATGGAGAAACAGACATAGAGAACAGACATGGACATGGACGTGGACGGGAGGAAGGAGAGGGTGAGATGTAAGGAGAGAGTAACATGGAAACTTACATTACCATATGTAAAATAGATAGTCAATGGGAATTTGCTGTATGACTCAGGGAACTCAAACAGGGGTTCAATAACAAGCTAAAGGGGTGGCGTGGGGTGGGAGATGGGAGGGAGATTCAAGAGGGAAGGGACATATGTATACCTATGACAGATTCATCTTGATATTTTGCAGAAAACAGCAAAATTTTGTAAAGCATTTTCCTTCAATCAAAAAATAAATTACTTAAACAAACAAACAAGCACTTTCTAGGTTTGACATAGCTATTCTCCCAAGGAGCAAGCATCTTTTAATTTTGTGGACGCAGTCACCATCCACATTGATTTTGGAGCACAAGAAAATGAAATCTGAAACTGTTTCGAATTTTCCACATTTATTTGCCATGAAGTGATAAGACCTTTTACTGTTCTTTATATATTCTGAATACAAGAACTCTTTTGTCTGATATGTGTTGCTAATATTCTCTCCCAATATGTAATTGGCCATTTCATATTCTTCTTTTTATTTTCCTGCTTCATTTTATTTATTTATTTATTTTTGGTCTGTTCATCAAGCTTTTTATTTTTTTATAAAATGTGGAATATCCAAAAAAAAAAAAAAAAAAAGAAAGAAAGAACATAAAAATAAGCTTAGCCCCAATCATTTCATATTCTTAATCAGTTCAGTACAGACACTCAGTCGTGTCCAACTCTTTGCAACCCCATGAATCGCAGCACACCAGGCCTCCTGTCCATCACCAACTCCCGGATTTCACTCAAACTCACGTCCATCGAGTCGGTGATGCCATCCAGCCATCTCATCCACTGTCGTCCCCTTCTCCTCCTGCCACCAATCCCTCCCAGCATTAGAGTCTTTTCCAATGATTCAATTCTTTGCATGAGGTGGCCAAAGTACTGGAGTTTCAGCCTTAGCATCATTCTTTCCAAAGAACACCCAGGACTGATCTCCTTTAGGATGGATTGGTTGGATCTCCTTGCAGTCCAAGGGACTCTCAAGAGTCTTCTCCAACACCACAGTTCAAAAGCATCAATTCTTCGGTGCTCAGCCTTCTTCACAGTCCAACTCTCACATCCATACATGACTGGAAAAACCATATCCTTGACTAGATGGACCTCTGTCAGCAAAACAATGTCTCTGCTTTTGAATATGGTATCTAGATTGGTCATAACTTTCCTTCAAGGAATAAGTGTCTTTTAAGTTCATGGCTGAAGTTACCATCTGCAATGATTTTGGAGCCCCCAAAAATAAAGTCTGACACTGTTTCCACTGTTTCCCCATCTATTTCCAATGAAGTGATGCAACCAGATGCCATAATCTTCATTTTCTGAATGTTGAGCTTTAAGCCAACTTTATCACTCTCCTCTCACTTTCATCAAGAGGCTTTTTAGTTCCTCTTCACTTTCTGCCATAAGGGTGGTGTCATCTGCATCTCTGAGGTTATTGAGATTTCTCCCGGCCATCTTGATTCCAGCTTGTGCTTCCTCCAGCCCAGCGTTTCTCATGATGTACTCTGCATAGAAGTTAAATAAGCAGGGTGATAATATACACCCTTGACGAACCGCTTTTCCTGTTTGGAACCAGTCTGTTGTTCTGTGTCCAGTTCTAACTGTTGCTTCCTGACCTGCATATAGGTTTCTCAAGAGGCAGGTCAGGTGGTCTGGTATTCCCATCTCTTTCAGAATTTTCCACAGTTTATTGTGATCCACACAGTCAAAGGCTTTAGCATAGTCAATAAAGCAGAAATAGATGTTTTTCTGGAACTCTCTTGGTTTTTTGATGATCCAGCGGATGTTGGCAATTTGATCTCTTGTTCCTCTGCCTTTCCTAAATCCAGCTTGAACATCTGGAAGTTTACAGTTCACATATTGCTGAAGCCTGGCTTGGAGAATTTTGAACATTACTTTACTAGTGTGTGAGATGAGTGGAATTGTGCAGTAGTTTGAGCATTCTTTGGCATTGCCTTTCTTTGGGATTGGAATGAAAACTGATTTTTCCAGTCCTGTGACCTATGCTGAGATTTCCAAATTTGCTGGCATATTGAGTGCAGCACTTTCACAGCATCATCTTTCAGGATTTGCAATAGCTCCACTGAAATTCCACCACCTCCACTAGCTTTGTAGTGATGCTTTCCAAGGCCCACTTGACTTCACATTCCAGGATGTCTGGCTCTAGGTGAGAGATCACACCATCGTGCTTATCTTGGTCGTGAAGATCTTTTTTGTATAGTTCTTCTGTGTATTCTTCTATTTCCACTTTATTGACTACGCCAAAGCCCTTGAATATGTGGATCACAATAAACTGTGGAAAATTCTGAAAGAGATGGGAATACCAGACCACCTGATCTGCCTCTTGAGAAATTTGTATGCAGGTCAGGAAGCAACAGTTAGAACTAGACATGGAACAACAGACTAGTTCCAAATAGGAAAAGAAGTACATCAAGGCTGTACATTGTCACCCTGCTTATTTAACTTCTGTGCAGAGTACATCATGAGAAACGCTGGGCTGGAAGAAACACAAGCTGGAATCAAGATTGCCCGGAGAAATCTCAATAACTTCAGAAATGCAGATGACACCACCCTTATGGCAGAAACTGTAGAGGAACTAAAAAGCCTCTTAATGAAAGTAAAAGTGGAGAGTGAAAAAGTTGGCTTAAAGCTCAACGTTCAGAAAACGAAGATCATGGCATCCAGTCCCATCACTTCATGGGAAATAGAAGGGGAAACAGTGGTAACAGTGTCAGACTTTATTTTGGGGGGCTCCAAAATCACTGCAGATGGTGACTGCAGCCATGAAATTAAAAGAGGGTTATTTCTTGGAAGGAAAGTTATGACCAACCTAGATAGCATATTCAAAAGCAGAGACATTACTTTGCCAACAACAGTTCGTCTAGTCAAGCCTATGGTTTTTCCAGTCGTCATGTATGGATGTGACAGTTGGATTGTGAAGGCTGAATGCCAAAGAATTGATGCTTTTGAACTGTGGTGTTGGAGAAGACTCTTGAGAGTCCCTTGGACTGCAAGGAGATCCAACCAGTCCATTCTGAAGGAGATCAGCCCTGGGATTTCTTTGGAAGGAAGGATGCTAAAGCTGAAACTCCAGTACTTTGGCCACCTCATGCGAAGAGTTGACTCATTGGAAAAGACTCTGATGCTGGGATGGATTGGGGGCAGGAGGAGAAGGGGATGACAGAGGATGAGATGGCTGGATGGCATCACTGACTCGATAGACGTGAGTATGGGTGAGCTCCAGGAGTTGGTGATGGACAGGGAGGCCTGGCATGCTGCGATTCATGGGGTCGCAAAGAGTCGGACACGACTGAGTGACTGATCTGATCTGATCTGATCTGATCTGTGTATTTTTGCCACCTTCCTTTAATATCTTCTGCTCCTGTTAGGTCCATACCATTTCTGTCCTTTATCGAGACCATCTTTGCATGAAATGTTTCCTTGGTATCTCCTATTTTCTTGAAGAGATCTCTAGTCTTTCCCATTCTGTTGGTTTCCTCTATTTCTTTGCATTGATCGCTGAGGAAGGCTTTCTTATCTATCCTTGCTATTCTTTGGAAATCTGCATTCACATGCTTATATCTTTCCTTTTCTCCTTTGCTTTTCACTTCTCTTCTTTTCACAGCTATTTTTAAGGCCTTCTCAGACACCCATTTTGCTTTTTTGCCTTTCTTTTCCATGGGGATGGTCATGATCCCTGTCTCTTGTACAATATCATGAACCTCCGTCCATAGTTCATCAGGCACTCTGTCTATCAGATCTAGTCCCTTAAATCTATTTCTCACTTACGGTGTGTAATCATAAGGGATTTGATTTAGGTCATATCTGAATGGTCTAGTGGTTTTCCCTACTTTCTTCAATTTAAGTCTGAATTTGGCAATAAGGAGCTCATGATCTGAGCCACAGTCAGCTCCCAGTCTTGTTTTTGCTGACTGTATAGTGCTTCTCTATCTTTGGCTGCAAAGAATATAATCAATCTGATTTTGGAGTTGACCATCTATCTGGTGATGTCCATGTGTAGAGTCTTCTCTTGTGTTGTTCGAAGATGGTGTTTGCTATGACCAGTGCATTCTCTTGACAAAACTCTATTAGCTTTTGCCCTGCTTAATTCCATATTCCAAGGCCAAATTTGCCTGTTACTCCAGGTGTTTCTTGCCTTCCTACTTTTGCATTCCAGTCCCCTATAATGAAAAGGACATCTTTTTTGGTTGTTAGTTCTAAAAGGTCTTGTAGGTCTTCATAGAACCATTCAGCTTCAGTTTCTTCAGCATTACTGGTTGGGGCGGTGGTCAAGAGGAGCTACCCCATATCCGAGGCCAGGGGTGGCGGCCAGGAGGAGCTACCCCATGCCTGAGGCCAGGGGCAGCAGCCGAGGCGAGCTACCCCACATCCAAGGAGAGGTGGCAGCGCTGGCGCAGGAGGGCTGAGAGAAGCTACTCCACATTCAAGGTCAGGAAGGGCAGTGGTGAGGAGATACCCCTCCTGCAAGGTAAGGAGCAGTGTCTGTGCTTTGCTGGAGCAGCCGTGAAGTGATACCCCACGTCCAAGATAAGAGAAACCCAAGTAAGATGGTAGGTGTTGCAAGAGGGCATCAGAGGGCAGACACACTGAAACCATAATCACAGAAAACTAGTCAATCTAATCACACGGACCACAGCCTTGTCTAACTCAGTAAAACTAAGCCATGCCATGTGGAGCCACCCAAGACAGTTGGGTCATGGTGGAGAGGTCTGACAGAATGTGATCCTCTGGAGAAGAGAATGGCAAACCACTTCAGTATTCTTGCCTTGAGAACCCCATGAACAGTATGAAAAGGCAAAATGATAGGATACTGAAAGGGGAACTCCCCAGGTTGGTAGGTGCCTAATATGCTAATGGAGATCAGTGGAGAAATAACAGCAGAAAGAATGAAGGGATGGAGCCAAAGCAAAAACAATACCCAGTTGTGGATGTGACTGGTGATAGAAGCAAGGTCTGATGCTGTAAAGAGCAATATTGCATAGGAACCTAGAATGTTAGGTCCATGAATCAAGGCAAATTGGAAGTGGTCAAACAGGAGATGGCAAGAATGAACGTCGACATTCTAGGAATTAGTGAACTAAAATGGACTGAAATGGGTGAATGTAACTCCGATGACCATTATATCTACTACTGTGGGCAGGAATCCCTTAGAAGAAATGGAGTAGCCATCATGGTCAACAAAAGAGTCTGAAATGCAGTACTTGGATGCAATCTCAAAAATGACAGAATGATCTCTGTTCGTTTCCAAGGCAAACCATTCAATATCACAGTAATCCAAGTCTATGCCCCATATTCTTAATGGTGTCCTTCAAAAAGTAAAATATGGGGAGGAGGAGTTAAGATGGCAGAGGAGTAGGACGGGGAGAACACTTTCTCCCCCACAGATTCGTCAAAAGAACATTTAAACGCTGAGTAAATTCCACAAAACAACTTCTGAATGCTGGCAGAGGACATCAGGCACCCAGAAAAGCAACCCAAGTCTTCGAAAGGAGGTAGGAAAAAATATAAAAGACAAAAAAAGAGACAAAAGAAGGAGGGACGGAGTTCCGTCCCAGGAAGGGAGTCTTAAAAAGAGAGAAGTTTCCAAATATCAGGAAACCTTCTCACTGCCGAATCTGTGCCTAGCCTTGGAAGCACAGAGGGCAACATAACAGGGAGGAAAAATAAATAAACAATTAAACCCCACGCACTGCAAGCCCTATGGTAACTCCCCCAGCGGAGAAGCAGCCCAGACGCCTGCATCCGCCATTAGCAAGCGGGGGCTGGGCAGGGAGGCGCGGCATGGGCAGGGAGGCGCGAAGCGGGCTGCATCGCAAGAATCTGGCCTGAATACCCCAAGCGCTATCTGAGCGAAATAATTTGGGCTAGCAAACCAGACTGTGGGATATCTACCACGCGAAAAGCCAGCCCTAACCTAAGACAACGCCAGCCCCGCGCACAGAACAAAGGACTGAACAGAGATAGCCGGTGGCAGACCATCCCCCTCCGGTGATAGGCAGCCAGAGCTGGAAGGGGACAATCGCAGCCCCAGAGAGACATTATCTACAAAACTGTAAGCAGGCTTCTTTGCTAACTAAAACTTCTTGGGGGTCTGGACGGTCAACATCTGCCTGAGAAGGTGTGCCGGTGCACACTTAGACAACCAAGCGGTGGGGAGGTGATAAGTTGCAGCAATCGCACGGGCCAAACACCTCATCATCTGAGCTGCTCGGATTTGGGAAGGACACAAAACGCAGGTCCAACCGAGAGTCTGCGCCTCTGAGGACTACCCGAGTGCCTGAACCTGAGCCGCTTGGACCTGGAAATGCAGGCAGCCCAGGACCGGCCACAGATGGTTCCCGGCAGAGCAACCTAGAGCCTGAGCAGCGTAGGCAGGGAGGCTACCCGCGCCATGAACGGGGGGCAGACCCAGTGTGGCTGAGGCACTTTGAGCACATGCCAGTGTTATTTGTTTGCAGCATCCCTCCCTACCTCCCCTCAGCGCGACTGAACAAGTGAGCCTAAAAAAAAAAAAAAAAAAAAAAAGTGTCCTCCACCGTCCCCTTTGTGTCAGGGTGGAAACCAGACACTGAAGAGACCAGCAAACAGAAGAAGCTATAACAGAGGGAACCGCCTTGGAAGCTACAGGCAATAGATTAAAACCCTGTGGTTAGTACCAACTACATAGGATGGGGCCTATAGATCTTGAGAAACATAAGTCGGACCAAGGAAATAGCCAAAAACGAACTGAACCCACAATACTCACAACAAAACCAGAGAAAGTCCTAGATACATTTTTACTATTTTTACGATCATTCTTTCTTTCTTTTTTTATTTTTTTAATTTTTAAAAAAATTTTTTTAAGTCCTCTATTATTCCTTTAATTTTCACTTTTATAACTTTTATAAAAAGTTATAAAAAGTTTTATAAAAAAAGACCCCATTTTTTAAAGCAAACTTCATATATATTTTTAATAATTTTTTGACCTTTTTTTTTTTTTTTTTCCTTCTTTTCTTTAACATTGTATTTTTTGAAATTCCAAACTCTACTCTAGATTTTTAATTTTAGCTTTTTGGTATTTGTTATCAATTCTGTACCTATAGTTTCTTTTTTATAATTTCTGTGACCCTTTTTTATTTTCTCTCTTTCTTTTTCTCTGTTTCTTTCTCTTCTTCTTTTAAATAACATTGTATATCTGAAATTCCAAACTCTACTCTAGATTTTTAATTTATGCTTTTTGGTATTTGTTATCAATTTTGTACCTGTATTTTCTTTATAATTTATGCGACTTTGTTTGCTTTTATTTTTGTTTTTTCTCTCTCTTTCTTTTTCTTCTTTTTTTAACATTGTATTTTTGAAATACCAAACTATACTCTAGATTTTTAACTTTTGCTTTTTGGTATTAGTTATCAATTTTGTACCTATATTTTCTTTATAATTTTCACGACCTTGTTTGTTTTTGTTCGTTCGTTTTTTCTCTCTTTCTTTTCCTTCTTCTTTTCTTTAACATCGTATTTTTGAAATTCCAAACTCTACTCTAGATTTTTAATTTTTGCTTTTATGTATTTGTTACCAAGTTTGTACCTTTAAGAACCCAATCTTCAGTACCCATTTATCACTAGGGAGCGAGATTACTGGCTTAACCGCTCTGTCTCCCTTTGGACTCTCCTTTTTCTCCACCAGGTCGCCTGTGTCTCCTCCCTAATGCCTCTCTACTCTACCCAACTCTATGAATTTCTGTGTGTTCCAGACGGTGGAGAAGACTTAGGGAACTGATTACCGGCTGGATCTGTCTCCCTCCTTTTCATTCCCTCCTTTTATCCTCCTGGCCACCTCTGTCACCTTCCTCCTTCTTCTCTTCTCTGTATAACTCCGTGAACAATCTGAGTGGTCCAGTTGTGGAGTGCACATAAGGAAGAGATTACTGGATAGCCCACTCTTTCCTCTATTGATTCCACCTCATCTCATTCGGGTCACCTCTAACTCCCTCCTCCCTTTTCTCTTCTCCATATAATGCTGTGAACCTCTCTGGATGACCCTCACGGTAGAGAAACTTTTCATCTTTAACGTAGATGTTTTATCAATGGTGCTGTATAGAAGGAGAAGCTACAAAACTACTGTAAAAATAAGACCGATAACTGGAAGCAGGAGGCTTAAATCCAAACCCTGACTCAAGGGAACTCCTGACTCTAAGGAACAGTAATTGACAGGAGCTCATCAAACGCCTCCATACCGACACTAAAACCAAGTACCACACAAGGGCTAACAAGTTCCAGGGCAAGACATACCAAGCAAATTCTCCAGCAACAAGGAACACAGCCCTGAGCTCCAAGATACAGGCAGCCCAAAGTCACCCCAAAATCATAGACATCCCATAACTCATTACTGGACATTTCATTGCACTCTAGAGAGAAGAAATACAGCTCCCCCACCAGAACACCGACACAAGCTTCCCTAACCAAGAAACCTTGACAAACCACCTGTACAAACCCACACAGAGCAAGGAAACGCCACAATAAAGAGAACTCCACAAACTGCCAGAATACAAAAAGGACGCCCCAAACTCAGCAATTTAAACAAGATGAACAGACAGAGAAATACCCAGCAGATAAAGGAACAGGATAAATGCCCACCAAACCAAACAAAAGAGGAAGAGATAGGGAATCTACCTGATAAAGAATTCCGAATAATGATAGTGAAATTGATCCAAAATCTTGAAATCAAAATGGAATCACAGATAAATAGCCTGGAGACAAAGATTGAGAAGATGGAAGAAAGGTTTAACAAGGACCTAGAAGAAATAAAAGAGAGTCAATATATAATGAATAATGCAATAAATGAAATTAAAAACACTCTGGAGGCAACAAATAGTAGAATAACAGAGGCAGAAGATAGGATTAGTGAATTAGAAGATAGAATGGTAGAAATAAATGAATCAGAGAGGAAAAAAGAAAAACAAATTAAAAGAAACGAGGACAATCTCAGAGACCTCCAGGACAATATTAAACACTACAACATTCGAATCATAGGGGTCCCAGAAGAAGAAGACAAAAAGAAAGACCATGAGAAAATACTTGAAGAGATAATTGTTGAAAACTTCCCTAAAATGGGGAAGGAAATAATCACCCAAGTCCAAGAAACCCAGAGAGTCCCAAACAGGATAAACCCAAGGCAAAACACCCCAAGACACATATTAATCGAATTAACAAAGATCAAACACAAAGAACAAATATTAAAAGCAGCAAGGGAAAAACAACAAATAACACACAAGGGAATTCCCATAAGCATAACAGCTGATCTTTCAATAGAAACTCTTCAAGCCAGGAGGGAATGGCAAGACATACTTAAAGTGATGAAAGAAAATAACCTACAGCCCAGATTATTGTACCCAGAAAGGATCTCATTCAAATATGAAGGAGAAATCAAAAGCTTTTCAGACAAGCAAAAGCTGAGAGAATTCAGCACCATCAAACCAGCTCTCCAACAAATACTAAAGGATATTCTCTAAACAGGAAACACAAAAACGGTGTATAAAATTGAACCCAAAACAATAAAGTAAATGGCAACAGGATCATACCAATCAGTAATTACCTTAAATGTAAATGGGTTGAATGCCCCAACCAAAAGACAAAGACTAGCTGAATGGATACAAAAACAAGACCCCTACATATGTTGTCTACAAGAGACCCACCTCAAAACAGGGGACACATACATACTGAGAGTGAAGGGCTGGAAAAAAATTTTCCATGCAAATAGGGACCAAAAGAAAGCAGGAGTAGCAATACTCATATCAGATAAAATAGACTTTAAAACAAAGGCTGTGAAGAGACAAAGATGGTCACTACATAATGATCAAAGGATCAATCCAAGAAGAAGATATAACAATTATAAACATATATGCACCCAACACGGGAGCGCCACAATATGTAAGACAAATGCTAACAAATATGAAAGGAGAAATTAACAATAACACAATAATAGTGGGAGACTTTAATACCCCACTCACACCTATGGATAGATCAACTAAACAGAAAATTAACAAGGAAACACAAACTTTAAACGATACAATAGACCAGTTAGACCTGATTGATATCTATAGGACATTTCATCCCAAAACTATGAATTTCACCTTTTTCTCAAGCACACATGGAACCTTCTCCAGGATAGATCACATCCTAGGCAATAAATGTAGCCTTGGTAAATTCAAAAAAATAGAAATCATTCCAAGCATCTTTTTCTGACCACAATGCAGTAAGATTAGATCTCAATTACAGGAGAAAAACTATTAAAAATTCCAACATATGGAGGCTGAACAACACGCTGCTGAATAACCAACAAATCACAGAAGAAATAAAAAAAGAAACCAAAATTTGCATAGAAACTGATGAAAATGAAAACACAACAACCCAAAACCTATGGGACACTTTAAAAGCAGTCCTAAGGGGAAAGTTCATAGCAATACAGGCATACCTCAAGAAACAAGAAAAAAGTCAAATAAATAACCTAACCCTACACCTAAAGCAACTAGAAAAGGAATAAATGAAGAACCCCAGGGTTAGTAGAAGGAAAGAAATCTTAAAAATTAAGGCAGAAATAAATGCAAAAGAAACAAAAGAGACCATAGCAAAAATCAACAAAGCCAAAAGCTGGTTCTTTGAAAGGATAAATAAAATTGACAAACCATTAGCCAGATTCATGAAGAAACAAAGGGAGAAAAATCAAATCAATAAAATTAGAAATGAAAATGGAGAGATCACAACAGATAACACAGAAATACAAAGGATCATAAGAGACTACTATCAACAATTATATGCCAATAAAATGAACAACGTGGAAGAAATGGACAAATTCTTAGAAAAGTACAACTTTCCAAAACTCGACCAGGAAGAAATAGAAAATCTTAACAGACCCATCACAAGCACGGAAATTGAAACTGTAATCAGAAATCTTCCAGCAAACAAAATCCCAGGTCCAGACGGCTTCACAGCTGAATTCTACCAAAAATTTAGAGAAGAGTTAACACCCATCCTACTCAAACTCTTCCAGAAAATTGCAGAGGAAGGTAAACTTCCAAACTCATTCTATGAGGCCACCATCACCCTAATATCAAAACCTGACAAAGATGCCACAAAAAAAGAAAACTACAGGCCAATATCACTGATGAACACAGATGCAAAAATCCTTAACAAAATTCTAGCAATCAGAATCCAACAACACATTAAAAAGATCATACATCATGACCAAGTGGACTTTATCCCAGGGATGCAAGGATTCTTCAATATCTGCAAATCAATCAGTGTAATACACCACATTAACAAATTGAAAAATAAAAGCCATATGATTATCTCAATAGATGCAGAGAAAGCCTTTGACAAAATTCAACATCCATTTATGATAAATACTCTCCAGAAAGCAGGAATAGAAGGAACATACCTCAACATAATAAAAGCTATATATGACAAACCCACAGCAAACATGATCCTCAATGGTGAAAAACTGAAAGCATTTCCTCTAAAGTCAGGAACAAGACAAGGGTGCCCACTTTCACCATTACTATTCAACATAGTTTTGGAAGTTTTGGCCACAGCAATCAGAGCAGAAAAAGAAATAAAAGGAATCCAAATTGGAAAAGAAGAAGTATAACTCTCATTATTTGCAGATGACATGATCCTCTACATAGAAAACCCTAAAGACCACCAGAAAATTACTAGAACTAATCAATGATTATAGTAAAGTTGCAGGATATAAAATCAACACACAGAAATCCCTTGCATTCCTATATACTAATAATGAGAAAACAGAAAGAGAAATTAAGGAAACAATTCCATGCACCATTGCAATGAAAAGAATAAAATATTTAGGAATATATCTACCTAAAGAAACTAAAGACCCATATATAGAAAACTATAAAACACTGGTGAAAGAAATCAAAGAGGACACTAATAGATGGAGAAATATACCATGTTCATGGATTGGAAGAATCAATATAGTGAAAATGAGTATACTACCCAAAGCAATTTATAGATTCAATGCAATCCCCATCAAGCTACCAATGTTATTCTTCACAGAGCCAGAACAAATAATTTCACAATTTGTATGGAAATACAAAAAACCTCGAATAGCCAAAGCTATCTTGAGAAAGAAGAAGGGAACTGGAGGAATCAACCTACCTGACTTCAGGCTCTATTACAAAGCCACAGTTATCAAGACAGTATGGTACTGGCACAAAGACAGAAATATTGATCAATGGAACAAAATAGAAAGCCCAGAGATAAATCCACACACATATGGACACCTTATCTTTGACAAAGAAGGCAAGAATATATAATGGATTAAAGACAATCTCTTTAACAAGTGGTGCTGGGAAAACTTGTCAACCACTTGTAAAAGAATGAAACTAGAACACTTTCTAACACCATACACAAAAATAAACTCAAAATGGATTAAAGATCTCAACCTAAGACCAGAAACTATAAAACTCCTAGAGGAGAACATAGGCAAAACACTCTCCGACATACATCACAGCAGGATCCTCTATGACCCACCTCCCAGAATATTGGAAATAAAAGCAAAAATAAACAAATGGGACCTAATTAAACTTAAAAGCTTCTGCACAACAAAGGAAACTATTAGCAAGGTGAAAAGGCAGCCCTCACAATGGGAGAAAATAATAGCAAATGAAGCAACTGACAAACAACTAATCTCAAAAATATACAAGCAACTCCTACAGCTCAACTCCAGAAAAATAAATGACCCAATCAAAAAATGGGCCAAAGATCTAAATAGACATTTCTCCAAAGAAATCATACAGATGGCTAACAAACACATGAAAAGATGCTCAACATCACTCATTATCAGAGAAATGCAAATCAAAACCACTATGAGGTACCATTTCACGCCAGTCAGAATGGCTGCGATCCAAGAGTCTACAAGCAATAAATGCTGGAGAGGGTGTGGAGAAAAGGGAACCCTCTTACACTGTTGGTAGGAATGCAAACTAGTACAGCCACTATGGAGAACAGTGCGGAGATTCCTTAAAAAACTGGAAATAGAACTGCCTTATGATCCAGCAATCCCACTGCTGGGCATAGACACCAAGGAAACCAGAAGGGAAAGAGACACGTGTATCCCAATGTTCATTACAGCACTGTTTATAATAGCCAGGACATGGAAGCAACCTAGATGCTCATCAGCAGATGAATGGATAAGAAAGCAGTGGTACATATACACAATGGAATATTACTCAGCCATTAAAAAGAATACATTTGAATCAGTTCTAATGAGGTGGATGAAACTGGAACCTATTATACAGAGTGAAGTAAGCCAGAAAGAAAAACACCAATACAGTATACTAACACGTATATATGAAATATAGACAGATGGTAACAATAGCCCTATGTATGAGACAGCAAAAGAGACACTGATGTATAGATCAGTCTTATGGACTCTGTGGGAGAGGGAGAGGGTGGGGAGATTTTCGAGAACGGCATTGAAACATGTATAATGTCATGTATGAAACAAGTCGCCAGTCCAGGTTTGATGAATGATACTGGATGCTTGGGGCTGGTGCACTGGGACGACCCAGAGGGAGGGTATGGGGGGGTGGGGGAGGGAGGAGGGTTCAGGATGGGGAGCACGGGTATACCTGTGGTGGATTCATTTCAATGTTTGGCAAAACTAATACAATATTGTAAAGTTTAAAAATAAAATAAATTTTTTTTTAAAAAGTAAAATATGTCACTCTTAATATTTTGATAAAATCTAATCTATTTTTATTTTTATGTTTTGGTTTGCACTTCTTTGTTCTTTCTAAGAAAACTTGGCTACATTAGCATCACAAACAATTTCTCTTAGAAGTTTCATTATTTTAATGTTTATGCTTAGATATATAATCCCTTCTAAGTTAATTTCCTATATGAAAAGTTCTACATTGATTTCTTTACATGAGTATTTTCTGGCATTACTCAATGAAAAGATTTTTCTTTCTTCATTGAATTGTCTCACACCTTTGTTGAAAATCAATTGACTACATCTATGTAGATTGAGACTTACTTTTAAGTTTTGTTAAACAGTTAGATAGTGGCATTTATTGATATCTAGTTTATCCTTATGACTAAGCCATGTTTTTTGCTTCTTTGTTGACCATCTCAAGTTTTCTATGATGTTTTCTGAATCTAGCTAGTTGGATCTCAAACATCTTCCAACTGCAAGTGAGTTATAGGAACTGTGTAACTTAAACTCCTCATAGGTCATTGTTTAATCTTGTAGAGTTTCATATTATGCCTAAGCATTTTAGTATGCAGCTCATTATGAAAAATTACCCATACTGATATTTCTGAAATTCTTCCTCTAAATTGACCCAACTCCTTGGTATTTTGCACCACAAAGTATAGCTGCTTTAGCCTCCCAAAACTCATTTCACTGTCCTTAGCTCAGCAGTACTACTGTGCTTTCCTTGGATTCTTTCCATAAAATGGAAATAGTGTTACCTTGAATTTCCCAGGTGGTGCAATGGTCAAAGATCTGCCTGCCAATGCACGAGACATAAGAGACATGGGTTCAATCTCTGGGTCGGGAAGATTCCCTGCAATAGGAAATGGCAACCCACTCCAGTATTCTTGCCTGAAAAATTCCATGGATAGCAGAGCCTGGTGGGCTACAGTCCATGGGGTCTCAAAGAATTGGACATGACTGACTGAGCACACATTGTTTTACCTGCTGAAGTTATTATAGACAAGCTAATGAATAGATAATGATAGCTGCTTAATGAATGTTCAAAAAACTGCTATTAGTATTAGATTTGCAGTATGAAAAATGAGTAGAAAGGAAGGCTTAGTGTTATAGCCCTGCAGCCCTGTAGAGCTCAATTTAAATAATTCTTGCTCCTTAATATCTATCTCTTTCTCCACAGAAGTCAGATAAACACTGGAACAACAAGACTTCTTCTTTTTATTAGCCCATATCACACATACATCAGTTGAGAACCTTATATTTCTCATAATTAGAAATTTAAACAAAAAATCCATGATTTCTTCTCTCTTTACATAGAACAAAACTCTTGAGTTCTTCAGGAAGAGGAATATTCCTGGAAAGAATAGATGTCTAAGGGCAGTTTGACAAGTCTGAGACACACTGTTTTTGCTACTGGATGTGAAAATCATGCTACCCCTTATTAATGTTACAGCACCTTGTAATTACCCTCTCTTAGCCTTCTTTGTGTTCTGAAATTCTTTCTCTCTCCCTTTCTCTCTCTCTCTCCATCGTCCTCTCTAAATACTAAGTTATTTTCAGACAGAGGACAGTATAGTGTTTTAAACTTTCTAAGAATAAGGAAATCACCTGAAACAATTGCAAAATATCCACAGGCTCCATGTCAAATATTTCTAATTCAGAGTATCCTGAACAGAACCCAGCAATAGGCATCTTCACATGCATTTCAGAAGGCTCAAGTCTATGTGGTTCAAAAACTACTATTATCATGTTCTATGCCATCCTCATCTTTGTGAAGTCTTCCTTGTCAAAACAATTATCAAGTACCTGGAACATCATCAATATTTAAAATATACTGATTTAATAAATGAATTAGTGGTTGTATAGATGAATGTCACATTGAAAAATGTATTTAAGAGATGAATCTAGCAGATACAGAAGTGTAGAAAAATAATTTGTGCTCTCTTAGAATGCAGACATAACTAAGACACATAAAACAGGAGAGATAGAGAAAATATTATCTGGCTTATTCTATTAGAAAACTTGAAGGAGAAAAAGGAGACCACATGAAATTTTTTTTTAATGGCATTTACTTAATTCTTCAAAAGAGTCCATCTATATCCAGATTCTATAAGGCTAATTAATGATTAAGGGCTTATTAGCAAGTGAAAACTTGAGTCAAAATAAATTATATATGAAAAAAACATAGTATTCAAACTATATATCTCCTATATGAATCAAGTAAAGTAAATAATTATTTTGATTTATTTTTACAAGTTATATTAATGCCGAGAATCCAAAGGAGTAACTCCCTCAAAGGCATTTATCCCCTGGAGTACCCTAACTCTATAAGACCCAAGGATTTGCTGGAGCTTCTGCCATCAGGAACACAGAGCAGCTAAGACTGCATCTGTCCACTTAACTCTAGCTCAGCTAGAAAGCAGAGCTTTCTTTCATCTTTAAAGGCTAATCTTAGTGCCTAGATTTTCCTCCAGTCAGTTCTGGAAAAATATACTGCATGATGTTCTCACAAATTTCTCCATTTCTCTCCTTGTTTATACTTTGGTGGGATATACAGGATAAAGAAAACTGAGATTGTGCCAGAACTCTGTAAGTGCTTCATTTGTATTATAGCTGTAGGACAACTCTTTTCTTTTAGCAATATCATCTTTCCATCAAACTGTACAAATATACTGGGAATCAAAGAAAGATTCAAAGGCAGAAGGGCTGATGAGAACCATGCAAGTGCAGTGGGTCATAGGATCAGGATCCAGAGAGAAACACAGGGACAGAAACCATATGTGGAAGGCAGAGATCCAGCTGAAGAAAGTACAATCTGAATATGGAGAAAGACTAAAGTTAGAAAAATATTTAAAAATATAAAACAAAAGGGGCTTCCATGGTAACTCAGCTGGCAAATAATTCCCCTGCAATGGAGGAGACTCCAGTTTAATTCCTGGGACAGGAAGATCCCCTGGAGAAGGGATAGGCTACCCACTCCAATATTCTTGAGCTTCCCTGGTGGCTCAGATGGTAAAGAATCTGCCTGCAGTATGGGAGACCTGGGTTCAGTCCTTGGGTTGGGAAGATCCCCTGGAGGAGGGCATGGCAACCCATTCTTGTATTCTTGTCTGGAGAATCCCCATGGACAAAAGAGCCTGGCAGGTTGCAGTCCATGGGGTTGCAAAGAGTTGGACATGACTGAACAACTAAGCACATATGCACACAAAACAAAAATATTCCTAAAATGACTTAAGGTAGGAAAAATAATAAGGAAATGCCTGAAGAGCAGGACTGATATATACTTTAACAAAAAGGGAAAAAATGTATCTGCTGTATTGAAGGTGGAAGAATAAGAGTTAGGAGTAAATGGAAGTGTGAAAAATGCTGCCTGTGTGAGGATCACAGGGAGTAAAGAAGATATTGATCAATTTCCTACTCCAGTGGTGAATAAGCACACAGTACAAAAGAAATATTGAAAATATTAAAAACAGGATTCTGGTTAATTAGAAGATACAGTCTTACAGTGGGTAGTTTAGGATATTTGGGATACAATCTCACCTCTGCTTTTAAGTAGCTGTGCAACATAGATCTTCACGTTTTACTTTTTGGGGACTCCATTTCTTTATAACATGAAGGGGTTGAACTAGATACTAAGAGCTAGCACATCGAATACTAATGTCATTTAGAAACATAGCTGTGAACATTTGGTACTCACAAAAATGTTTTGTTTCTGCTATTATTATTACTGCCATTTCAGATGAAAACCTGAGGCACATTAAAGCAATTTCTACAAGGTCATAAATCTAGTAGGTGACAATCTAGGCAGTCTAGCTCCATAGCCTACACACTTCTGGCCTCACTATGCTTATATTCCAGCAAATGATCCCAGAAGAAACTGATAGAGAAGTAACTGCACACAGTAATCAAATCTCAGAACTACTCAACAAAGCCTTTTAGGAGATAAATATTAACATGGGGTTTTGAAGGACTGATGAACATTAATTGTGATGGTTAAAGAATTGTGAGAAAAGAAAAGCAATTTTTTATTGGTGAAGATAGAAATTTATTATGTGTGATGACTGTAGACTAGCTAAAGAGTGATAAAATGATAAAATCTGATAAAATGACCTGAGATAGTGATTAGAACAGAGAATTCAAGATAATCACAGGGAAATAAGAGAACTAAGAACTTAAGAGGAAAATAAGACCCATAAAGGGATATGATAATTTTATTCCAATAACAAGAAGGCTGTCATTTTTTTTTTTTTTAAAGAATGAATTTTCTTGTATCTTCAAAGAACAAATCAAGACCAAAGAGTGGAAGTTTTAAGGAGCCATAGTTCATCTCAGGGTAAGAAGACTGGCCAATTAAGCCATCTAGCAAGAGAACAGTCTGCTTTGTGAGGTAATAGACTCCTTATAACTGGAACTTGACTACTGTGATTGGACAACTCATATTTATGTTAAAGGTTTATAGACTTAGGTGCAGATTAGGAAAGAAGATTCCTGTTCAGTTGCTCAGTCGTGTCTGACTCTTTGTGACCCCATGAACTGCAGCACACCAGGCCTCCCTGTCCATGACCAACTGCCGGAGTCCACCCAAACCCATGTCCATTGAGTCGGTGATGCCATCCAACCATCTCATCCTCTGTTGTCCCTTTCTCCTCCTGCCCTCAATCTTTCCCAGCATCAGGGTCTTTTCAAGTGAGTCACTAGTGTAAAGGTTTTAGAATTATGTTATTTCTGAATCAAATCACAGGTCTCCCACAGAAAATTGTGAGGCTTTTTCTGAGAACATTATGGAGGCATCAGAGATAGAGGAAGTGGTCAAGAGAGTGAAAGTGTCAGCCCAAGAATGGGCATGCTCTGAGCATGACTTGAGCTTTAGCTAGATTCTTAATCCCAAATTACCATGCACTCATGACAAGAGAAACCCCAATATATGAGATCATTCTAAGCCCATCTCAAAGATTTCAAAACTAATCATGAGCAAATAAATCTCAACACTTTGGTATATGTAAGCAAGCGGTATTTATCTCAAGTATATGAGGGACTAGAGAGATGACTTTTCAATTGTTTTTTCTAGTTCATACTTTCATAAAATTACTTTGAAGATAGGTGATTTCCAGGACTGTCACTCTCATGTAGGTTAAGCAAATGGTTTAATCTTTTTGAAATTCAGTTTCCATAAACTCACAGGTTTAGATGAGATGACTTTAAGATCACCTCTTGATTTAACACATCATGTATGAAGCTTGTATGCCGATAAGAAGACAGAGAAATGGAAACAACTTCCAAAAATGAAAATAATGTCTTCAGATATTATTGAATTGGGGGTTTTCTTATCCCACTACTCCTCAAGCCTACTGCTTTCCCCTCACCCCTTGATCAATGTGCTTAACTTGTTTATTACTCATTTTATCAGATTAGTATTGTCAACTTTGTACAGAAACACAGACATGGTCTATTCTGGGGCATTCACTTTTGTCAAATTCATTCTGTTGCCTGTTGCAGAGTGTCTGAGTCTGATTTGCAGTGACCAATGAAAAGGCAGAACCAGAGCATGATCACCGAGTTCATCCTTATAGGCTTCTCAAACCTAGGGGATCTGCAGATCCTTCTCTTCTTTATCTTCCTCCTGGTCTACCTGACCACTCTGACGGCCAATGCCACCATCATGACAGTCATTCATCTGGATCGGGCTTTGCACACCCCTATGTACTTCTTTCTCTTTGTCCTCTCCTGTTCTGAAACGTGCTACACCTTGGTCATTGTACCAAAAATGCTGACCAACCTGCTTTCCACAGCTCCAACTATTTCATTATCTGGGTGTGTGGCCCAGCTCTATTTCTTTGTGGGCTTGGCTTGTACCAACTGTTTCCTAATTGCTGTAATGGGCTATGATCGCTATGTTGCCATCTGCAACCCTCTCAACTACACACTCATTGTCAGCAGAGCCACCTGCACACAGCTGGTTTTAGCCTCAAGCTTCTGTGGTTTCCTGATCTCTGTGGTTGTCAACGTCCTGGTGTTTAGTGTACCCTTCTGTTCCTCCAATCGGATCAACCACTTCTTCTGTGACATTTCCCCTGTCATAAAACTGGGCTGCACAGACACCAACCTGAAGGAGATGGTTATCTTCTTCCTCAGCATTCTGGTGTTGCTGGTTCCCTTAGTGCTTATCTTCATCTCCTATGTCTTCATTGTTTCCACCATCCTCAAGATTTCCTCAGTAGAGGGGCAGCGTAAGACCTTCGCCACCTGTGCCTCCCACCTCACAGTGGTCATTGTCCACTATGGTTGTGCTTCCTTTATCTACTTGAGGCCCACATCCCTGTACTCCTCAGATAAAGATCGGCTTGTGGCAGTGACCTATACAGTGATTACCCCACTACTTAACCCTCTTGTCTATACACTAAGAAACAAAGAAGTAAAGACAGCTCTGAAAAAGGTTCTCAGTAGGTACTTGCTTTCCAAAACTGTATGAGTTGCTAGGTAAGGAAAATTATATTCATGAAAGTATCCAGGATAAGATGCCAATAAACATAGTTTTTATTTAAAAAAGAAAACAAGGAAGAAGGTAGTGTTATTTTTATTGGAAAGACCTTTCTGTTTGCCCTCTATTCACTGTAGAGGTTGTACCATTTGGTCTCCAGAAAGTTATGTGAATGTGGCAACTTTCAAAGACTCAATCTATGTTATTATTGAACATTTAAAATGTCAGTTTTCTCATAAATACTATAAATACTGCATTATTTTTCTGAGAATGCCCAGTCTGTTAATATTCTTCCTACATGGAAGGAAACAATAGAGAATGTTGTTAAAGTGTCTGAATGCTTCAGTATATTTTTTGAGGTAAAAGCAATTTTACAATAAAAAATTATAGACAAAGAGAATAATTCATTTATGGATAGATGAGGAGAGATCAAAGTTCCATGAGGCTGATGGTAAAGCAGAAAACATGGATTTGGGAATCATAAAGACCGAGGTTTGAATATTGATTTGAATCATTGTCCAGCCAAATGCCATGGGTCAGACTTGACTTCTCTCATGGTCAGTTATTCCCTATGTAACATGACATCTTTAATGCCTTCTCATTTGGACATGGTAAGAACTAAAGGAGTTAATAGATCCAAAACAATTTGGTGCTCTTCTGACAGGAAGCATTAAAAATTGCTAGTTTATTCCCACATCCCTTCATTTTCCTTTCTTTATTCCATAAACTAGGATTGCAATAATGTCAGTTGCAGTGTGAAATTGAGTTGACCATCCAAGAGTTCTGTGAATCTGCCAATATGAGCAAAGTATTAAAATAGGTATTGTAGGAAAAGAGTAATAAACTACAGTTCCCTCTTTCTTTCATGCTTTGCTATAAGAAATAACCAAACGGTAATCACCTATATAAGTGGATTACACTTATTTGCATGATTATTTTTTGTGGGTTTTGTTAAAGATGTGTCTCAATAAAGCAACATAATTTTATATGAACCTAATTTCTTAAGTGTGCATTTCTCAGCCTTCCAATTGAGCAACATGTAATAGGAGATTTTACTTGGTTATGTGGAGGGGGATAAAAGTTGAAGTGTCACATAACATAGATCTAAAAATAAGTTTCCTGTGTGAGCACGTACCTATAACTTAAATTCTATAAAATGTAAATAAATAAAACATTATTTACATAAGAATTAAATCAGGAAATGCCTTATGGTATATACAGCTTGTCTTTTTATGACTGGCATATTTCACTTAAGGAAGGGAGAGTTGTTATTTAATGGTTACTGTTTCAGATTTGAAAAATGGAAGCGTCCTGGAGATCTGTTTTATAACAATGTGAGTATAGTTCATACTACTGAACTTCACACATAAAAGTGGATAAGACAGAAAATTTTATGTTATGTCTCTCTTACAATAAAAATAGGTCTTGTTATGTGTCAGCAGGTTATGTTATGGTTTGCTGTTCTGAGTTGGGTTCAACATGGTAACTCTGCTTCAAGTTTCACATTCATTGGATTTGACCATTTTGGATAGGTTGGAATTTGATTTGCATTAGTTATTTTCATTCCAGATACCAGGTCTAAAAGGACTGGGAGAGTTCATCTAATGCTGGTAGCAGAAAACCTGCAATGAATTTTTAAAATTAATTTATTTATTTTAATTGGAGGCCAATTACCTTACAATATTGTAGTGGTTTTTGACATACATTGACATGAATCAGCCATGGGTGTACATGTGTTCCCCATCCTGAACTCCCCTCCCACCTACCTCCCAATCCTATCCCTCAGGGTCATCCCAGTGCACCAGCCCTGAGCACCCTGTCTCATGCATCCAACCTGGCCTGGTGATCTGTTTCACATATGGTAATATACATGTTTCAATGCTATTCTCTCAAATCATCCCACCCTCACCTTCTCCCACAGAGTCCAGAAGTCTGTTCTTTACTTCTGTCTCTTTTGCTGTCTCACATATAGGGACACTGTTACCATCATTCTAAATTCCATATATATGCATTAATATACTGTATTGGTGTTTTTCTTTCTGACTCACTTCACTCTGTATAATAGGCTCCAGTTTCATCTACCTCATTAGAACTGACTCAAATGCATTCTTTTTAATAGCTTAGTAATATTCTGTTGTGTATGTGTACCACTGCTTTCTTATCCATTCATCTGCTGATGGACATCTAGGTTGCTTCCATGTCCTAGCTATTGTAAACAGTGCTGCAATGAACATTGGGGTACACGTGTCTCTTTCAATTCTGCTTTTCTCAGTGTGTATGCCCAGCAGTGGGATTGCTGGGTCATATGGCAGTTCTACTGTCAATTCTTTAAGGACTCTCCACACTATTCCATAGTGGCTGTACTATTTTACATTCCCACCAACAGTGTAAGAAGATTCCCTTTTCTCTGCATCCTCTCCAGCATTTATTGGAAAAACCTGCAATTCATTTTTTGACCAAGTGGCTCAGATGGTAAAGAATCTCTCTGCAGGAGACCTGGGTTCAATTCTTGGGTCTGGAAGATCCCCTGGAAAAGGGAAAGGCTACCACTTCAGTATTCTCACCTGGGTAATTCCATGGACAGAGGGGCCTGGTCAGCTACAGTCCATGGTGTCTCAAAGAGTCAGACACAACTGAATGGCTAACAATACTTTGAAACTGGCAAACTATCCCTCTGCCTGTATTTCATTGGCTAACATAAATCCTAGTCAGTTCAGTTCAGTTGCTCAGTCATGTCTGACTCTGTGCAACCCCATGGACTGCAGCACGCCAGACAGGGAAGCACGCCATCATCAATTCCCAGAGCTTCCTCAAACTCATGTCCATCAGGTCGGTGATGCCATTCAACCATCTCATCCTCTGTCATCCCCTTCTCCCGCCTTCAATCTTTCCCAGCATCAGGGTCTTTTCTAATGAGTCAATGCTTCACATCAGATGGCCAAAGTATTGGAGCTTCAGCTTCAACATCAGTCCTTCCAATGAACATTCAGGACTGATCTCCTTTAGGATGGACTGGTTGGATCTCCTTGCAGTCCAAGGAACTCTCAAGAGTCTTCTGCAACACCACAGACCAAAAGCATCACTTCTTCAGCTCTCAGCTATTTTTATGATCCAAATCTCACATAAATACCTGACTACTGAAAAAAAAAAAAACCACTGCTTTGACTAGATGGACCTTTGCTGGCAAAGTAAAGTCTCTGCTTTTTGATATGCTGTCTAGGTTGGTCATAGCTTTTCTTCCAAGGAGCAAGTGTCTTTTAATTTCATGGCTTCAGTCACCATCTGCAATGATTTTGGAGCCTAAGAAAAGAAAGTCTGTCACTGTTTCCATTGTTTCCCCATTTATTTGCCATGAAGTGATGGGACCAGATGCCATGATCTTCATTTCTTGAATGTTGAGTTTTAAGCCAGCTTTTCACTCTCCTCTTTTACTTTCATCAAGAGGCTCTTTAGTTCCTCTTCACTTTCTACCATAAGCGTGGTGTCATCTGCCTATCTGACGTTATTAATATTTCTCCAGGCAGTCTTGATTCCAACTACGCTTCATCCAGCCTCGCATTTTGCATGATGTACTCTGCATATAAGTTGAATAAGCAGGGCCACAATATACAACCTTGATATACTCCTTTCAAAATTTGGAACCAATCCATTGTTCCATGTCCGGTTCAAACGGTTGCTTCTTGACCTGCATACAGATTTCTCAGGAGGCAGATAAGGTGGTCTGGTATTCCCAACTGTTTAAGAATTTTCTACAGTTTGTTGTGATCCACACAGTCAAAGGCTTTGGTGTATCAATAAAACAGTTGATGTTTCTCTGGAACGCTCTTGCTTTTCTGATGATCCAGTGGATGTTGGCAATTTGATCCCTGGTTCCTCTGCCTTTTCTAAATTCAGCTTGAACATGTGGAAGTACTTGTTTCACATACTGTTGGAGCCTCACTTGAAGGATTTTGAGCATTACTTTGCTAGCATGTGAGATGAGTGCAGTTGTGTTGTAGTTTGAACATTCTTTGGAACTACCTTTCTTTGGGATTGGAATGAAAACTGACCTTTTCCAGTCCTGTGGCCACTGCTGAGTTTTCCAAATTTGCTGGCATATTCACTGCAACACTTTCACAGCATCACTTTTAGGATTTGAAGTAGCTCAACTGGAATTTCGTCACCTCCACTAGCTTTGTTAATAATGATGCTTCCTAAAGGCCCACTTGACTGTGCATTCCAGGATGTCTGGCTCTAGGTGAATGATCACACCACCATGGTTATCTGAGTCATTAAGATCTTTTTTGTGTGTAGTTTTTCTGTGTATTCTTGCCACCTCTTCTTAATCTCTTCTGCTTCTTTTAGGTGCATACCATTTCTGTCCTTTAGGTAGTTCCATCTTTGCATGAAATGTTCCCTTGATATCTCTAATTTTCTTGAAGAGATCTCTGGTCTTTCCCATTCTATTGTTTTCCTCATTGCTCTGCATTGATCACTGAGGTAGTCATCTTTATCTCTCCTTGTTATTCTTTGGAACTCTGCATTCAGGTGGATATATCTTTCCTTTTCTTCTTTGCCTCTAGCTTCTCTTCTTTTCTCAGGTATTGTCTCCTTGGACAACCATTTTGCCTTTTTGTACTTCTTTTTCTTGGCATTAAATCCCAAAACCAAGCCCAAAATTCTGTGGTTGAGAATTATACTCTGCATCTAAAAGCAGCAACTGCAAAGTCACAGAGCAGAAGGTTTAGAAAGGGAAAAAGAGCTCTTGCTGAAAATTTAATCTACAACAATGAACTGCTACTGCTGCTGCTGCTAAGTCGCTTCAGTTGTGTCCGACTCTGTGCGACCCCATGGACTGCAGCCTACCAGGCTTCTCCATCCATGGGATTCTCCAGGCAAGAACACTGGAGTGGGTTGCCATTTCCTTCTCCAATGCATGAAAGTGGAAAGTGAAAGTGAAGTCGCTCAGTCATGTCTGACTCTTAGCAACCCCATGGACTGCAGCCTAACAGGCTCCTCCATCCATGGGATTTTCTGGGCAAAAGTACTGAAGAGGGGTGCCATTGCCTTCTCCCACAACAATGAACTATGACTCAGCAATTACACTGCTTGTGTAGACTAGATTAAAAAGAGTCATATGTTGCTAAACCAGCTGGGGTTGGGTAGTATCAGTTTTCTGACTTTATTCCTATCTCAATATGTTTTTAATTGAAGATTTAACTTTCCTTCAAATGTGGTGAGGACGACATATCAAGAAGCAATTGCCATTGGAAAGATAGTTAACTGCACACAATTCCCAAGAGAAGATGGGACATGCCAAGCTTAGGACAAGAGAACAGTGTAAGATCCTGAAAAAGCAGACAAGTAAGCTTCCCAGATGGCTCAGTGGGTAAAGAATCCAGCTGCAATGCAGGAGACACAGGTTCTATCCCTGGATCAGGCAGATGCCTTAGAGAAGGAAATGGCAACCCACTCTAGTATTCTAGCCTGGAAAATCCCATGGACAGAGGAGCCTGAGAGACTACAGTCAAAGAGATTCACAAAGAGCACATTAACTCTTTAGGGGCTATGGGCTCTGGATTGATTAGTTTGCATGTGAAAGACTTGCTCTAAAGAAAGTCCTTTGTTATCTCCAGGAATTGGAAAATTCTAACCCTACTTAGGAAGAGCAGTCCCTCCTTGATAACTGAGGCTCCAAAAGGCGATCAAGGCTGATCAAAGGAGTCAAAACATCTGACACAGAACCTAGAAAATATAGTTAATATGCAGTATTATGTTAGTATTCTAAGTCTTTTGCCTTTGCATATAAACTTTACAGTCAGTCTTGATATTCCACAAAATAACTTGCTGGAATTTTGACTGGGATTGCATTAAATCTACTGATCAGTCTGAGAAGAACTGATGTCTTAACAAAATTCAGTCTTCCTATCCACATAGACTATTTCTCCATGTATTGAGATTGTCAACTACAAATTGGCACTTGCCAAGAGCATTGCCAGCACCTGAACAACAAGGGCATTTGCCAAGTGAGGCACTCTGTTCTTCAGGGAATCTTGTGGAACATGTCTTTAGCTATTTTTAGGAACTGATTTCATGATCCCAATCTTTACATCTCTTGATATCTACTGCTACTGCTAAGTCACTTCAGTCATCCCTGACTCTGTGCGACCCCATAGAAGACAGCCCGTCAGGCTCCCCATCCCTGGGATTCTCCCGGCAAGAACACTCGAGTGGGTTGCCATTTCCTTCTCCAATGCATGAAAGTGAAAAGTAAAAGTGAAGTTGCTCTGTCGTGTCTGACCCTCAGCGACCCCATGGACTGCAGCCTTCCAGGCTCCTCTGTCCATGGGATTTTCCAGGCAAGAGTACTGGAGTGGGGTGCCATTGCCTTCTCTTGATATTTAGAAAAGCACTAAATCCCTTCATCGGCTCCTCATGACTAGCAGAAAATCTCTTGTAAAATGAGTGCTTAATTGCGTTGAACTGCCCTGAACTACCCTTCCCCAAAAGCATATATTGATCTTCTCCCACTGCATTTTTGGAGCAATCTCTTAGAACAAACTGAGGTGCTGTCTCCAGGGCTGCAGTCCTCATTTTGCACCAAATAAAACTTAACTCACAACTCTCAAGTTGTGCATCTTTTTTTAGTTGACAAGATCTTTAATATCTTTCACTAGTATTTTATAATTTTCCTCATAAAGGTCTTGTACATATTTTGTAATTTATCCTTAAGCATCTCTCTTTTTTGCTGCTAATATAAATGATTTGTATTTTTAATTTCAAATTCCAATTGCCTATTGCTGATATATAGAGGAAAGTGAACTTTAGTATAGCAATGTTGCTATAATCTTGCCTTTTTAGTTTCAGGAGGGTTTTATGTTTTTGTTTGTGGTTTGTTGTGGGGTTTTTTGACTGCTTGTTTTTCCCTATACTTGAGAGTTTCTTTGTAGACCATCATGTCATCTATGTACTCTTGTACATCTAAGTACATCTAAGTACTCTTGCCTGGGAAATCTCACGGACGGAGGAGCCTGGTGGGCTGCAATCCATGGAGTTGCTAAGAGTCAGACACGACTGAGCGACTTCACTTTCACTTTTCACTTTCATGCCTTGGAGAAGGAAATGGCAACCCACTCCAGTG
The DNA here is from genome assembly GCF_027580195.1 of Bos mutus. Classification (NCBI taxonomy): domain Eukaryota; kingdom Metazoa; phylum Chordata; class Mammalia; order Artiodactyla; family Bovidae; genus Bos; species Bos mutus. The sequence goes on along the minus strand of NC_091619.1, from coordinate 1,363,884 downwards.
TTCTTGCCTTGAGAATCCCAGGGATGGGGGAGCCTGGGGGGCTGCCATCTATGGGGTCGCACAGGTTCGGACACGCCTGAAGTGACTTAGCAGCAGCAGCAGCAGCATGTCATCTATGAAGAGAGACACTTTCATTTCTTTTTTTAATTTTATTTTTTCCTTCTGTTTTTATTTTTATAATTTCTATATTGCTGTTTTCCAGAAGCTGAATCTGGGTTTGTATCTGACAGATTCTTAGAGGCACTACCAATTTAGACGCTCTATACGTTAGATCCAGAGCTGAGGTTTCTTGAGTTAAGTGATGATGTGATTTTGAGATGCAAATCAACATGAGGGCCTACCAATTACAACCTCTCATAAGTGAATCTATTTTCACCACCCCGACCATATCTCCTGTCAGCCTTGAGACAACTCCCATCAAAACCTCCCACACTGAGCTAAAAGATGGGCTTAATTCTGTTTTATGTTTATCTTATGTCCTCTCTCAGAGTCCCAGCTTAAAGTAGATCTACTGTTTGACTCCCTATTTTGGTGGGTCTTGAACCTTAATTTCTGTCCGCCTCATCCTGTGATTCCCTCATATCACTAGCTGGATTTGTAATTCCATCCAGATAAATAAATATCCTCCATGTAAAAGACATTTTTAGTACTTCATTTCTCTCAGGATTCTTTCTTTCTCTCAGATTATGACCTGGAAGTTCCTACAATGCTTTCAGCTGATAAATATGCATTTAGGAAAATTTTTAAATATTCCCCAGCAATTTCAGTTGTTTCAGAAAGAGCATTTGTTTAAATAACCAGAGTAGTCAATAGAAGAAATAGAAATTCTCAGCAATTATCTTTAGTCTTTTTTCATTGAATATCTTAGGTTTAGTCATTCAGTAGTTTCTACTTAGCTTTCTTATTATCAGTATTTTTATTCATAACTCATTAGTCAAATCTTAGCCCTGGTTATGTTTAAGAAAATCTTCACTGTGAGGTGCTCATCTTTATAGCTTTGCTGTCTCTTCACTGACACATGCTTCAGTTCAGTCGCTCAGTCATGTCCGACTCTTTGCAACCTCATGAATTGCAGCACGCCAGGCCTCCCTGTCCATCACCAACTCCCGGAGTTCACTCAAACTCACATCCATCTAGTCTGTGATGCCATCCAGCCATCTCATCCTCTGTCGTCCCCTTCTCCTCCCGCCCCCAATCCCTCCCAGCATCCGAGTCTTTTCCAATGAGTCAACTCTTTGCATGATGTGGCCAGAGTACTGGAGTTTCAGCTTTAGCATCATTCCTTCCAAAGAACACCCAGGACCGATCTCCTTTAGAATGGACTGGTTGGATCTCCTTGCAGTCCAAGGGACTCTCAAGAGTCTTCTCCAACACCACAGTTCAAAAGCATCAATTCTTTGGTGCTCAGCTTTCTTCATAGTCCAAATTGAAGAAAGTAGGGAAAACCACTAGACCATTCAGGTATGACCTAAATCAAATCCCTTATGATTATACAGTGGAAGTGAGAAATAGATTTAAGGGACTAGATCTGATAGATAGAGTGCCTGATGAACTATGGACGGAGGTTCGTGACATTGTACAGGAGACAGGGATCAAGACCATCCCCATGGAAAAGAAATGCAAAAAGGCAAAATGGCTGTCTGGGGAGGCCTTACAAATAGCTGTGAAAAGAAGAGAAGTGAAAAGCAAAGGAGAAAAGGAAAGATATACCCATTTGAATGCAGAGTTCCAAAGAATAGCAAGGAGAGATAAGAAAGCCTTCCTCAGCGATCGGTGCAAAGAAGTAGAGGAAAACAGCAGAATGGGAAAGACTAGAGATCTCTTCAAGAAAATTAGAGATACCAAGGGAACATTTCATGCAAAGATGGGCTCGATAAAGGACAGAAATGGTATGGACACATGCTTCAGTATGCCTGTTATTACACACAGTTTTGCTACCCTGCTACGTCAGATGGATTCATGTAATTTATTTATCTTTGTATCACTTTAATATCTAACCATGCTTTCCAAAGCACAGCACTCAATGAATGGTCACTGAATAAAAGTCATTCCCTTATAATAATTCTTTTAAGGGAAATAATAAATCCAGTTGTTTGACTTTTTATTCAGTATAAGCCTTTTCCAGTAGTCATGTGCAATCTGACATTTGGACCATAAATAAGAATTGATGTTTTTGAATTGTAGTGCTGGAGAAGACTCTTGAGAGTTCCTTAGACAGCAAGAAGATCAAACCAGTGAATCCTAAATAAATCAATACTGAATATTCATTGGAAACACTGATGCTGAAGCTGAAGCTCCAATACTTTGGTCACCTGATGCAAAGAGCCAACTCACTGGAAAAGCCCTTGGTGTTGGGAAAGATCGAGGGCAGGAGGAGAAGGGGATGACAGAGGATAAGATGGTTGGATGGCATAACTGATTCGATGGACATGCATTTGAGCAAACTCCAGAAGACAGTGAAGGACAGGGAAGCTTGGCATCCTGCACTCTGTGGGGTTGCAAAGAATCAGACATGATTTAGTGACTGAATAACAAATTGGGTATAGAAGCAAGACACAGCTTACCAGTGTAATCCCCCAAAGTGTCAAACATAGCTACATTCACCAACCCCTGCCTCCATGTCTTATGCTTTATCAAATCAACCTTCAAGTAAATCTGCAGGTTGGTGAACTCGATTTCTCTTGGCATATCAGTGTTTTGTAATTTTTCTTTTTTTTAATTAAGAAATAACTTTATTAAAACACAAAGTGAAATACTGTAGATAGGTATTATTATTTTCAGAAATATTTTGAAAACATGTTCAGAACTAGTTTGTTTTTTATTGTTATTATTTTTAATGCATTTATTTATTTATTTGATATAAATTTATTTATTTTAATTGGAGGTTAATTCCCCTTATGCCAAAAGAATTCTTATTTACAGTTTTCATGCTTTACCCACATAGAGTTTTTTTAATCCATATTATTCTCTTCTGATATTAGATAAGATGTTCTTGTCCAAGTTTAGTCATTTATCTTTTGCTTTAGCTCTCCTCGTCTCAGAGGGCCCCAGTTCTTAGAATCCCAGAAGGCTATAAATACTCTCCAACCTAATTACAGACTCTGAATTGACATATGAATAGAGACTGGGCTAATTTCAGCTTCTTATTTAAGACTTAAAAAGGTTAAAACATCTACATGTCCAAATAAAGCCATTATTAAATATTTCAGCACATTTTTTCCCAATCTTTTACTCCTTTAGGACAGATGACATTACTTTTACAAGTAAACTTCTACTGCCGCCTCTTTCCACGTTCAAAAGACCTACAGGACTGTGAGTCCTCAAAATTAGTCATATGTCAACTTCCTTGATCATTTGAATATAAGTGGGTAAGTGTAATCTCTCCATCAGTTACTACCTGAAGAAGAAACTGTTTTCCACCAAGGATTTCAGATTGAATGCATTTGCATCATAGTTTTTAGTATTATGAAAAAGATTCTATACCAGAGTCAATTTTTCTAACAAAAATATATGCTATTTTCTTAAAATAAAATAAGATTTTTACTCCTATTGAGTCTGCATATACACATAAATGGAAACATATATACACATACCATGCCATATATGAAATTTAAAAACTGAGAAATCAAGCAATAAAAGTAACTAGGGGGCAAGAAAGCTCATCATCATAGGTTTATTTAAAAAAAATAATTTGGGGAATAATAAAAATATTATGAATAATATGGATTATAGTAAAAGAGCAAAGAATACATTCTAGATAAAAATCATAGTAGATGAGAAAACTAAAGAAGAATTAAAGGAGAAGCTAGGGAGAATTTAAGAATGCCATTATTTGTTATTATGTTTTGTTTAGAGTCTGTTATGTGTTCCAAACTGTGGTGGAGGCAGCAGATCATTTGGGATATATTGTTATGGGTCTCTTTCCCCAAAGAAACAATCTACAGAGGGATATGATATAGATAAATGGATGATAGTTAGATAGGTAGAAAATAAGAGGTATAAATTAATTCTAAAAATACAAAAGATGGTATCTAACCCATACTCCATACCAGTATGATTTTAAGATCTCTAAGTGTTATGAAGAGAAAGAGCATTTTTATGGATGCTAGTAGCCAGAGAAGGTGTACTGAAAAACAGGGATTTGGATATAGAAAACAACAATTTATATAAGTATGTGAAACAGCATGAGAGAAAATATAAAAGCAGTACTATGATTGGGGCCAAGAGTGAAGGCTTCTTTAAATATAACTAAATTCTTATTTGAATCACTGAAAGAGAAGCTCATGATTTAGCAGGAAATTGAAAGAAGTTTGATTCACAAAACTGTGATAAAATTAAGCAACGTCTTCTTGTTTTTTCCGATCTTTGAATCTTTGAATGTATTTACCATATCTTTGGAGAAGGCAATGGCACCCCACTCCAGTACTTTTGCCTGGAAAATCCCATGGACAGAGGAGCCTGGTAGGCTGCAGTCCATGGGGTCGCTAAGAGTCGGACACGACTGAGCGACTTCGCTTTCACTTTTCACTTTCATGCATTGGAGGAGGAAATGGCAACCCACTCCAGTGTTCTCGCCTGGAGAATCCCAGGGACGGCAGGGCCTGGTGGACTGCTGCCTATGGGGTTGCACAGAGTCAGACACGACTGAAGCGACTTAGCAGCAGCAGCACCATATCTTTGACTTAGCAATTTTCTTATTCCCTTTGTTCTTTTGTGTTTTTTTATGCTCCTAATCTAAGGCATAGAAATAATAAATTTCAAGTATAAAATTTTATAATTTAAGAACATTAGGTAATTAAAATTGGACTATTCTAGAAAATTCAGAAATGGGAAAATGAGTTTTACTTGAACAAGCAGCTTAAGATCATGCTTTAGTCTCTTGAAAAAAGTGTGGGGCAGATACTCTTCCAGCAAGGTAAAGAATAGATGACATAAAATGTGATAGGAAGGAAGTGGTTTAAATGTTAGAAGACACACAGTGATATATGTCAATTATATCTTAATAAAACTGGGAAAAAGAATTTTGAAAATACATAAAAAGTAAATATAAGGAAATAAAACTACCCATGATTGTCCTACCTCTAGAAATAACAGGCAATATTTTATTTCCTTCCAAAATTAATCTCAATATGCCTATGTGTATTTTATATATATGTATGGGAGATGGTATAGAAATAAAATGTGATTCTACTTTAAAATACAAGTTAGAAAACTTGGATTCTGGTATTGACTCTATTCTTTCAGCATACTATTTATTATTTTTATATTCTGTTGAGGTCAAAAAAAATTTAACCCATGATAAACTAGAAACTATACTACATTCTAAGAATTCAGCTATTAATAAAAAATATTGCCCCCGCCTATAAAAAATTTATAATCTAGAGAGAGCCAAACATATAAGGAGATGAGCTCAACTCCTTACATTGAATGCAGAGATAAAAATGTTCACAGGTCACTGCTCAGGAATGGGTGTTTAGTGCCCCTGCATTAGCTGCAGAAGGGAGACAAAACACTTGTGCTATCAACTGGGTTGTGAAGGACAAACTGATGTAGCTTACATAAAACCTCTTGTTTTCTGCCATGTCTGATGCAAAGGAAAAGGGTTACGTTAGCAGGACTGTGGAGCTATCTAACTGAAGGAACCATGGCAGGATGAATAGTGAATGTACCCAGTGTGTCACATCAAACAACTCTCTGTATTTTATAGCCATTAAAGTAGCTAACAAGCTTGATGATGTTGAGTGCTGCAGGTAGTAAGTCTGATTTCTCCTGAATTTTTGAACCAGACTCTCAAAATTGAAAATGACTAGGGCTCTGGATGACTTAGACTACAAGATAATGTGAAATCCCTGAGATGGTGTCTTCTCTTTTCCTTCACCTAACACTTTTTGGCTATTGAAGATTCAAGGTGCATTCCTGTTGCTCCCTTCCTTCCCTCCATTATCCTGGCCTCAGTCTTCCTACTGACTCTATACATTGTCTATGCTAGTTTGATTATGATGGATACTGAGCATTAAAGTAGCTGCATTGGTAGAAAAATGAAAACAAATATTGATAGAGAATAAAAAATAGATTAAGATTTTTGAGTATGGAAAATTCAGAACAGAAATATTTTCAAAATTGTAACAGGGATAGTGCAGTATCAAGAATAGGAGATAATGGAAACCAAAGGACACATGTAAACAATGCAAATGACATAAGCCCATGGATGAGGGTATCCACCAAAGTTGCCTTTGTCATCTCAAAAGCCCAGAGTACCGTAGTGCCTAACAAGCTAGAAATAAAGATGAAATTAAAATGGATTTTTGTGCAAGGGGTGATGCGATCCACTCCTTGGGCTCTGGGACAACTTATCTGGCCTGTGGGGAGAAGTGACCCCAGCAGATGTGATACACTGCAATACAGAATGTGTGATACCTGCGTGGGCTTGTATGTCCTGAGCCCTAAATTGAGGCACTGAGAAAGCTAACATGTGCCACTTCCAGCTATGAGAGACACTCTGGAGTACTACTAGTCCAGACTGGTATGTGAACTAAAATATAGGATTTCCATTTTTTATGTATTGGAGGTGAAAAAAAGATAAATTATTTTAAATCAGGTCTCAAAAAAAATAAATAAATAAATAAAATGGATTTTTGTTATTTTATTACAAAATAGATATTGATCATATTTTGCAATAAAATTGTTTACACATGATAACAACATCTCCCTAAATGAAAGCACTTATTATTAAATTACACTATATAAAATTAAGTGAAGGAAATGTTTAGTAAATCCTGAATTTTTTTTTTTTTGCTTTCAACAGGCAATTACAACTGCTTTCTTTCATGTTTTAACTGAACTATGAACTGGTAGAAAATTTTCAAGGGTGGATACGGAGAAAGAGTTGAAGAGATGGTACATTTCCAGAGGCAAATCTGCCACCACAAAGTGACTGATCAGTCTCTAAAAACAAAAGTGCCATAAATAGCCTCATTCATAAGGGAATATTAGAAATGAGTTTACTAATCACAGAATGAGAAATGCCCCTTTTTCTTCAATCACCACTCCTATCCCAACTCCTCTAACATGCCTTCTGACATATCAAATGATGACTTGGATTATCTGACTGTTCTCAAACAAGAATTGTTGCTGAACTTTAAAAAAATATTAATCCTTAAGCTTGCTTTTATTATTGTAGCTGCTCACTGGTTGTATTTGGTCACTGACTTGTGTTTTCCCTACCTGCCCCCACCCCAACAGGCCATCTACTGTGACTGCCAGTTATCAGAGGACAGGCATACCAAGCTACCAATAATCTTCTGAGCAAACAGATGTTATAATTGGCATGCTGAATTCAGAAATGTGAATGCTTCTAAAGCAATTGTTTTAAAATAATAGCATTATTTTTGGAAGTAGCAAGTTTTTCTTGTGTTTGGATAGTAGCTAAAAAGAGATGGAAATATTCTAGCCTACATAAAAGTGAAGTATATTTAGGATCATCAAATTTTAAAAGCTTATTGTTAAATATTTAGAAAATATATCAGAAAGCAAACACAATCAGTTCTAATCTTATTATAAATATGACTTTGTGTCTTGCTTTTCCTCTTATTATACTAGGAGAATTTTCTAATGTTCTTATATACTCTTTGGCAATATCACATGGTTGCCTCTTTCAATCTTTGTATATTTCTATAATATAGCTAATCATTCTCCTATTTTGGAGGATAATATTTTTAAATCATCAAAAGGAATATGATAAAAAGGTTGAGAGAGAGATCTTTCAATACTCTAGGTCTGAAAATATAATTCTTAAAGGGAAGGCATTGGGGGAATATTCTTTGTACAAAGATACTTATCATTTTCTCTCTCCAAACTCATTCACAAAAGGAAGTTATTCAGATGCAAGGTTTCAATAGAACCACTGTGGTTACACAGTTCATCCTGGTGGGGTTTTCTAGCCTAGAGGAGCTCCAAGTGCTGCTTTTTGTCATCTTCCTCCTTCTGTACTTGACCATCCTAATGGCCAATGCAATCATCATGACTGTTATCTGCTTCAGCAGGACTTTACACACTCCCATGTATGGTTTCCTATTCATCCTTTCCTTTTCTGAGTCCTGCTACACTTTCGTCATCATCCCTCAGCTGCTGGTCCACCTGCTTTCAGCCACCAAGACTATCTCTTTCATAGCCTGTGCCACCCAGCTCTTCTTCTTCCTTGGCTTTGCATGTACCAACTGCTTTCTCATTGCTGTGATGGGATATGATCGCTATGTGGCAATTTGCCACCCCCTGAGGTACACACTCATCATGAGCAAAAGGATAGGTTTGGGGTTGGTATCTCTGTCAACAGTCACAGGTTTCTTTATTGCTTTGGTGGCCACCAACCTCATATGTGGCATGCATTTTTGTGGCCCAAACAGGGTCAACCACTATTTCTGTGACATGGCACCAGTTATTAAGTTAGCCTGCACAGACACTCATGTAAAAGAACTAGCTCTGTTCAGCCTCAGCATCCTGGTAATCATGATGCCTTTTCTGCTAATTCTCGTATCCTATGGCTTCATTGTTAACACCATCCTGAAGATCCCCTCGGCTGAGGGCAAGAGGAAAGCATTTGCCACCTGTGCCTCACACCTCACTGTGGTCTTTGTCCACTATGGCTGTGCCTCCATCATATACCTTCGGCCCAAATCCAAGTCTGCTTCAGACAAAGACCAGTTGGTGGCAGTGACCTACACAGTGGTTACTCCCCTACTTAATCCTCTTGTCTACAGTCTCAGGAACAAGGAGGTAAAGACTGCACTGAAAAGAGTTCTGGGAATGCCTGTGGCAACCAAGTAATCTAATGAAAAATTGAAAAATTAACTAGGAAAGTCATAGAAGAAGTCAAAGGCATGAAAATTTCTTTGTCTTTTCATCAGTTCAATCATGATATGGATAGTATTTCCAATGACTAAGACCACTGTTGCCTTTTTCTTTTCTCCTATTTCAGAAGAACTGCAAATCAATCTACATGCTAAATTATCTAATGCCTGTTCCTTTTTTAAAGACGCACATGGCAAAAAGAGAAAAGCATAATATTTTTTTCAGGGGAAAACACAATACTCAAAATGAAAGTTGGCTAAAGATTGCTTTTCTAGCTGGATAGAGAGAATGGGATGTGAAGTTATTAGAAGCATCCTATCTAGAACCCCAGCACTTACCATATAGCACCATGTACCAAGTTCTATGAAAAGTAGAAAAATTAAGATGAATAAATTGATAATTTATGGAAGTGTAAAAGTGAGTAGGTAGAAAGATAAAAAATGAAAATAAAATGATGAATCACATCTATTAAAAGAATTTGAAAAAAGAATCATGTATACTAAAAGGACAAATATTTATTTCTTCTGGAAAAAAATGGAATAAACAACTTGAGAAGAAAGAAAAGGAAACTTGAACTAGATTTTAAATGAGGAACAAGATTTCAATCCAAAGAAAATGGATTTTTCAGTGAAAAAAAAAATTGGTTGATGCTATCAAAGTTGTGGATTTTCTTCAAAATTTAGAATTTTATTCTGTTAGTTAGAAATTAAATATATTACACTTTTCGTTTGTAGTTTTCCTTTGTTTTTATAGTGATTTGTTTTTTCAGTGGATTAATTTTTTTAATAATGAACTTAAGCAATAATAACATCTTTTTATTTGCTAATACAGAGGAACATAATGCTATGGAGAGGCAGAAGTGGCCCTAATATTTCAGTTAACCAGCTCTACAATGGTCATAATGCAAAACTTACATGTATCTAATATTTTATTATAACATTTGAGCAGCAAATACTAAACAATTAATTTTAAATTTCAACTCTATTGATTTCAAGCCATATGATTTGAAACAAGACATTTCAAACTATTGAAACTGATGTGCCCTAATTTTTTTATCTGGACAACTGAGATTTTTTTGAGTGAATATGTGGATTATCTAATGAGAACAGTGTTTCTTGTTTGGAGAATCAATTGCTATGAATTAGACCCTATATCTAGCCCATACTAGAATAAAAATATCCTAATTTCTTAAAATTATAGTGCATCACACAAAGGAAAAACTATGCTATTGTTAATTATGTGACTGTGAAAATTACATACAAATAAGGAAATTGTTCTTGTAATGCAAGTTGACCAGCATCCTCTATTCCCTCTGTAAGGCATGCTGGCTGATTCCCATGGCACAAAAAACACTCATGGCTATTAGTTTCTAGTGTACCTGCTGCATATTTCAGCTCTCACAAGTTAAATCACATATGTTTGTTCTCAAGACTGTTTCTGATGGTTGTATTCATTATAGTATTTACTCAACTTGAGAAATATAATTTTGTACCATGTAGTCTGGGGAAAAATGATGTAAAAAAGGATTATCTATTTCTAATACAAGGTTGAATGTTTTGGAAAGATTAAATATGAGGAAAAAATCACAGAATAAAACAAAATCATAAAAATCTAGAAACATTATTTAGATTTTAGATTATTTTGCAAGTGTCTCTAAGTTCCTGTTCATCTTTAAATTCGTCAGAATTTTTCTAATAAACTATGGGCCGTCTTATACTAGATGTGCTCTGAAGAATTCCAATCATTCAGTCTATTAATTAAATACCTTAACCCTAAATTAAAATATTTTAAAACATTTAAGAATTTTGAATTAAAATTTTAAAATATTTAAAATTAAATTCAACAGTTGAGGTGGGAGACACGTACATAAAAACTACCAAACATTGTTGGAAAATTAAATAAGATTTTAATAAATGAAGAGGTATATATGTTATGGGTTGGAACACTCAATACCATTAGCTCAGAGGTAACTGAGCAAATAGATCTATAGATTCAGGATAATTCCTATCAACTCCCAGAAGATTTTTCTATAAAAATTGACAAACTAATCATGAAATGTATATAGAAAGGAATCAAGATAGCCAAAATAATTGTGGGGAATAAAGTAAAATGTATAATGTATGTTTTCTGACTTCAAAGCTTAATCTAAATATTCATTGATCTAGAAAGTATCACACTTGTCTGTAGTTAGACATATAGACAATGGGTATAACTGAGAGTCAGAAAATATAAACTTCAAAAGGCATCATTATGAAAACATAAAAGAACATCACACATAGAGAAAAATATATTTACAAAACATATCGGATGGGCTTTATATCCAAAATAAACAAATAATGCTTACAATTAAGTAATAAGAGAAACATGGCATTTAAAAAATGGGTGAAGACTTTCAGTAGCACACCTGAGTACTCCCATCATGTCTGACTCTTTGCAGCTCTATGGACTGCTGCCCTCCAGGCTCCTTTCCATGGGATTCTCCAGGCAAGAACACTGGAGTGGTTTGCCATGCCCTACTCCAGGGGATCTTCCCAACCCAGGGATCAAACACATTCCCTTATGTCTCCTATATTGGCAGGCAGATTCTTTACCTCTAGCGCCACTTCGAAAGCCCAACTTTTGGTAAATATTTCATCAAACTGTATTAGTACATAATAGATATATGAAAATGCATTTAAGATCATTAGTAACTCAGTTGTGTCCAACTCTTTGTGATCCCATGGACTGTAGCCTACCAGGCTCCTCTATCCATGGAATTTCCCAGCAAGCACACTGGAATGTGTTGCCATTTACTTCTCCAAGGGATCTTCCCAACACAGGGATCAAACCTGAGTCTCCTGCATTGGCAGGTGTATTCTTTACCACTGAGCTACCAGACAGACACTAAAAGGTGCTGGTAGGGATGTAGAGAGACTGAAACCTTCACATATTGGTGTAGGAGTGTAAAATTATGCATTTTTTGGTAAAAAGTTTGAAAGTTTTGTCTACAGGTAAGAATAAACTTCAGTTCAGTTCAGTTCAGTCGCTTAGTTGTGTCCGACTTTTGTGACCCCGTGAATCGCAGCACACCAGGCTTCCCTGTCCATCACCGACTCCTGGAGTTCACTCAGACTCACGTCCATCAAGTCAGTGATGCCATCCAGCCATCTCATCCTCTGTTGTCCCCTTTTCTTCCTGCTTCCAATCCTTCCCAGCATCAGAGTCTTTTCCAATGAGTCAACTCTTCACATGAGGTGGCCAAAGTACTGGAGAATAAACTTACCAAATGGCATTTCTAGGAATACACCAAAGAAGTGAATACTATCTACACAAATACTTTTATGTGAAGGTTCATAATAGCATTACTCGTAATGGCTAAGATAAGGAAATGGTCTATCAATTTATAAATAAATTTATGGATAAACAAAATCAGGTAGGGCCATAAAAGTGTGTCAGATCAGATCAGATCAGTCGCTCAGTCGTGTCTGACTCTTTGCGACCCCATGAATTGCAGCACGCCAGGCCTCCTTGTCCATCACCAGTTCACCCAGACTCACGTCCATCGAGTCAGTGATGCCATCCAGCCATCTCATCCTCTGTCATCCCCTTCTCCTCTTGCCCCCAATCTCTCCCACCATCAGAGTCTTTTCCAATGAGTCAACCCTTCCAATGAGGTGGCCAAAGTACTGGAGTTTCAGCTTTAGCATCATTCCTTCCAAAGAAATCCCAAGGCTGATCTCCTTCAGAATGGACTGGTTGGATCTCCTTGCAGTCCAAGGGACTCTCAAGAGTCTTCTCCAACACCACAGTTCAAAAGCATCAATTCTTCGGTGCTCAGCCTTCTTCACAGTCCAACTCTCACATCCATACATGACACAGGAAAAACCATAGCTTTGACTAGATGGACCTTTGTTGGCAAAGTAATGTCTCTGCTTTTGAATATGCTATCTAGGTTGGTCATAACTTTCCTTCCAAGGAGTAAGCGTCTTTTAATTTCATGGCTGCAGTCACCATCTGCAGTGATTTTGGAGCCCAGAAAAATAAAATCTGACACTGTTTCCACTATTTCCCCATCTATTTCCCATGAAGTGATGGGACCGGATGCCATGATCTTCGTTTTCTGAATGTTGAGCTTTAAGCCAACTTTTTCACTCTCCACTTTCACTTTCATCAAGAGGCTTTTGAGTTCCTCTTCACTTTCTGCCATAAGGGTGGTGTCATCTGCATATCTGAGGTTATTGAGATTTCTCCCAGCAATCTTGATTCCAGCTTTTCTTCCAGCCCAGCGTTTCTCATGATGTACTCTGCATAGAAGCTAAATAAACAGGGTGACAATACACAGCCTTGATGTACTCCTTTTCCTATTTGGAACCAGTCTGTTGTTCCATGTCCAGTTCTAACAGTTGCTTCCTGACCTGCATACAAATTTCTCAAGAGGCAGATCAGGTGGTCTGGTATTCCCATCTCTTTCAGAATTTTCCACAGTTGATGTGATCCACACAGTCAAAGGCTTTGGCATAGTCAATAAAGCAGAAATAGATGTTTTTCTGAAACTCTCTTGCTTTTTCCATGATCCAGCGGATGTTGGCAATTTGATCTCTGGTTCCTCTGCCTTTTCTAAAACCAGCTTAAAACTGTATGCTATTCAGCAATAAAAAGAAATGAAATATGGTACCTAATACAACAGAAATTGCCTCCAAAAACATTATTCTAAGTAAAAGACTACCATATCTGTACAAAATGCCCAGGAAAGAGAATTCTGTGTCAATAGAAAGTGGATTAGCGGGATGGGATGGGAATAAGAGGGGATTTGACTGCAAATATGCTAATAAGTGGATAACCACAATGGTGTGGTCATTCACCTAGATTAGAATCAGACATCCTGGAGTGTGAAGTCAAGTGGGCCCTAGGATGCATTACTATGCACAAAGCTAGTGGAGGTGATGGAATTGCAGCTGAGCTATTTAAAAACATAAAGGAAGATGCTGTTAAAGTGCTGCAATCAATATGCCAGCAGTGGCCACAGGACTGGGAAAGGTCAGTTTTCATTCCAATCCCAAAGAAAGGAAATGCCAAAGAATGTTCAAATTACCATGCAATTGTAGTCATTTCACATGCTCAAAAGATTATGCTCAAATCCTTCACGGTAGGGTTCAGGAGTATGTGAACTGAGAACTTCCAGACATACAAGCTGCCTTTAGGAAAGGTAAAGGTAACAGAGATCAAATTGCCAACATCCACTGGATCACAGAAAAAGCAAGGAAATTCCAAAAAGACTTCTGCTTCATGCTTCATTGACTATGCTAAAGCCGTTGACTGTGTGGATCACAAAAAAACTGGAAAATTCTTAGAGATGGAAATACCTGACCACCTTACCTGCCTCCTGAGAAACCTCTCAGAAGAAGAAACAACAGTTAGAACCGGACCTGGAACAATGGACTGGTTCAAAATTGGGAAAGGAGTACATCAAGGCTGTATATTGTCACCCTGTTTATTTAACTTGCATGCAGAGTACATCATGTAAAATGCAGGGCTGGATGAAGCACAAGCGGGAATCAAGATTGCCAAGAGAAATATCAACAACCTCAGATAGATCCCCTGGAGAAGGAAATGACAATCCACTCCAGTATTCTTGCCTAGAAAATTCCATGGATGGAGGAGCCTGGTGGGCTACAGTCCATGGTGTCACAAAGAGTCGGATACGACTGAGCAACTTCACAACTTCCCAGATATGCAGATGACACCATCCTTATGGCAGAAAGTGAAAAGGAACTAAAGTCTCTTGTTGAAGGTGAAAGAGGAGAGGGAAAAAACTCACTTAAAACTCAACATTCACATTTGGTCTCATCACTTCATGGCAAATGTGTGTCTGTTAGCCACTTAGTTGTGTCCGATCCTTTGTGACCCCATGGACTGTAGCCCACCAGGCTCATCTCTCCATGGGATTCTCCAGGCAAGAATAGTGGATTGGATTGCCATTCCTTCTCCAGGGGATCTTCTTGACCCAGGGATCAAACCCAGTTTTTCATTGCAGGCGGATTCTTTACCATCTAAGCCATAGGGAAGTCCCTTTCATGGCAAATAGATAGGGAAAAAGTGGTAACCATGACAGGTTTTATTTTCTTGGGCTCCAAAGTTACTGTGGATGGTGACTGTAGCCAAAAAATTAAAAGAGGCTTGCTTCTTGGAATTTCTTCCAAGCTATAACAAACCTAGACAACATATTAAAAATACAGAGACATCACTTTGCTGACAAAGGTTCATATAGTCAAAGCTGTGGTTTTTCCAGTAACCTCCAATAATTTGGCCACCTGATGTGAAGACTTGAGTTGACTCATTAGAAAAGACCTTGATGCTGGGAAAAATTGAAGGCAGGAGGAGAAGGGGATGACAGAGGATAAGATTGTTGGATGGCATCATCGCCAACTCAATGGACAGGAGTTTGAGCAATCTCCAGGAGATGGTGAAGGACAGGGAAGCCCGGAGTGCTGAAGTCCATAAGGTCACAAGTCAAGAGTCACACGCAAATGAAAACTGAGCAACAACAACAAATACACAAGAAAACTATTTTCTTAAGTGACAAGAATCATCCCTTCTACTTTTTATTTTCTCTTCATTTACTCATCTTCATCTGTACTTATAGATACATGTACAGTTCTTGTGCTTAATTTAAAACATGGCCTGTTGAAAGAGTAGCTGAATTCTTACACATAAACTGCCTTTAGAAAAAACATTGCATGTGAATTATGAGACATGAAAAGCAAGACAAATTGGAGATGGGATTGCAATAGCATTTTCTGTTGTAAGAAAGAAAGAAAAAAATATATAGGCTACCTTTGATTTTCTAG
The DNA here is from genome assembly GCF_027580195.1 of Bos mutus. Taxonomy (NCBI): domain Eukaryota; kingdom Metazoa; phylum Chordata; class Mammalia; order Artiodactyla; family Bovidae; genus Bos; species Bos mutus. The sequence continues at coordinate 1,348,210 of NC_091619.1, read as the reverse complement.
TCTAGCAAGAGTAAATAAACAAATACTTGATAACTGGAGAAAACAAGAATTTTTATGATTTATTTATTTTTTAATTGATGGATAATTGCTTTACAGAATTTTTCTGTTGTCTGTCAGACATCAACATGAGTCAGCCATAGGTGTATATATGTCCCCTCCCTCTTGAACCTCCCTCCCATCTCCCCCCCCATCCTACTCTTCTAGGTTGATATAGAGCCCCTGTTTGAGTTCCCTGAGGCATAGAGCAAATTTCCATTGGCTAGCTACTTTACATATGGTAATGTAACTTTCCATGTTACTCTCTCTGTACAGCTCATCCTCTCCTCCCATCTCCCTGTGTCCATAAGTCTGTTCTCTGTATCTGTTTCTCTATGTGGAAACAGTGTCAGACTTTATTTTTCTGGGCTCCAAAATCACTACAGATGATGACTGCAGCCATGAAATTAAAAGACGCTTACTTCTTGGAAGGAAAGTTATGACCAACCTAGATAGCATATTCAAAAGCAGAGACATTACTTTGCCAACAAAGGTTCATCTAGTCAAGGCTATGGTTTTTCCTGTGGTCATGTATGGATGTGAGAGTTGGACTGTGAAGAAGGCTGAGCACCGAAGAATTGATGCTTTTGAACTGTGGTATTGGAGAAGACTCTTGAGAGTCCCTTGGACTGCAAGGAGATCCAACCAGTCCATTCTGAAGGAGATCAGCCCTGGGATTTCTTTGGAAGGAATGATGCTAAAGCTGAAACTCCAGTACTTTGGCCACCTCATTGGAAGGGTTGACTCATTGGAAAAGACTCTGATGCTGGGAGGGATTGGGGGCAGGAGGAGAAGGGGACGACAGAGGATGAGATGGCTGGATGGCATCACTGACTCGATGGACGTGAGTTTGAGTGAACTCCGGGAGTTGGTGACGGACAGGGAGGCCCGGCGTGCTGCAGTTCATGGGGTCACAAAGAGTCAGACACGACTGAGGGACTGATCTGATCTGATTGCTGCCCTGCAAATAAATTCATCAGTACCATCTTTCTAGATTCCATATATATATTCATTAGTATACAATATTTATCTTTCTTTCTCTTACTTACTTCACTCTGCATAATAGGCTCTAGGTTCATTCACCTCATTAGACCCAAATGCATTCCTTTCTGTGGCTGAGTAATATTCTATTGTGTATATGTACCACTACTTCTTTATCTATTCATCTGTTGATGAACATCTAGATTGTTTCCAGTTCTGCCTATTGCAGATAGTGTTGCAATGAATATTGGGGTAGATGTGTGTTTTTCAATTTTGGTTTCCTCAGGGTATATACCTAGGAATGGGATTGCTGGGTCATATGGTGGTTTTATTCCTAGTTTTTTAAGGAATCTCCATAGTATCTTCTATAGTACCTGTATCAATTTACTTTCCCAACAACAGTGCAAAAGGGTTCCCTTTTCTCCACACCCACTCCAGCATTTATTGCTTGTAGACTTTTTCAGGGTGGCCACTCTGACCAATGTGAGGTGATATCTCATTGTAGTTTTGATTTGCATTTCTCTAATAATGAGCGATGTTGAGCATCTTTTCATGTATTTGTTAGCCATCTGTATGTCTTCTCTGGAGAAATGTCTGTTTAGGTCTTTTTTCCCACTTTTTGATTGGGTTGTTTGTTTTTCTGGTATTGAGTTGTTTGGGCTGCTTATATATTGTAGAAATTAATCCTTTGTCAATTTTTTGATTTGTCATTATTTTCTCCCATTCTGAGGATTGTGTTTTCACCTTATTCATAATTTCCTTTGCAGGGAAAAAGCTTTAAAGTTTAATCAGGTCCCAGTTGTTTACTTTTGCTTTTATTTCCATTACTCTAGGAGGTGGGTCATACAGGATCTTGCTTTGATTTAATGTCACTGAGTGTTCTGCCTATGTTTTCCTCTAAGAGTTTCATAGTTCTGGTCTTACATTTAGGCCTTTAATCCATTTTGAGTTTATCTTTGTGTATGGTGTTAGAAAATGTTCTAATTTTATTATTTTACAGGTAGCTGTCCAGTTTTCCCAGCTCCAATTATTGAAACTGGGAACTATCTTTGCCGCACTATATATTCTTGCTTCCTTTGTCAAAAATAAGGTACCCATAGGTGTGTGAGTTTATTTCTGGATTTTCCATCTTGTTTGATTGGTCTATATTTCTGTTTTTATGCCAGTACCATATTGTATTGATGACTGTAACTTTGTAGTAATCTAAAGTCAGGAAGTTTGATTCCACCAGCTCCATTCTTCTTTCTCAAGACTGCTTTGACTATTCAGGGTCTTTTGTGCTTCCATATGTATTGTGAAATTTTTGTTCTAGTTCTGTGAAAAATGCCACTGGTAATTTGATAGGGATTACATTGAATCTGTAGATTGCATTTGGTAGTATATCATTTTAACAATATTGATTCTTCCTACCCAGGAACATGGACTATCTCTCCATCTGTTTATGTCATCTTTGATTTCTTTCATCAGTGTCATAATTTTCTGTATACAGTTCTTTTGTCTCCTTGGGTAGGTTTATTCCTAGATATTTTATTCTTTTTGTTGCAATTGTGAATGGAACTGATTCCTTAATTTCTCTTTCTGACTTTTCATTATTGTTACTATATAGAAATGCAAGTAATTTTTGTGTATTGATTTGTATCCTGCAACTTTGCTAAATTCACTGATTAGGTTTAGTAGTTTTCTTATAGTATCTTTCTAATAGTATCACAGGTGAAGCTATCTGGTCCTAGGCTTTTGTTTTTGGGAGATTTGTTTATCACAATTTCAACTTCAGTGTTTGTAATTAGGTTGTTTATAAGTTCTATTTCTTCCTGGTTCAGTCTTGGAAGATTGAACTTTTCTGAAAATCTGTCCATTTCTTCTAGATTGTCCATTTTATTGCCATATAATTGCTCATAATAGTCTCTTATAATCCTTTGTATTTCTGCATTGTCTGTTGCAACCTTTCCTTTTTGATTTCTAGTTTTGTTGATTTGATTCCTCTCTTTTTCTTGATGAGTCTGGCTAAAGGTTTGTCAATTTAGTTTATCTTCTCAAAGAACCAGTTTTTTTTTTTTATTAATCTTTACTATTGTTTCTTTCATTTACTTTTCATGTATTTCTGCTCTGATCACTATGATTTATTTCTTTCTGTTAATTTTATGGGGTTTTTGTTCTTTTTCCAGTTTTGTTTTTGGGTTTTTTTTTTTTTTTTTGGTGTAAAATTAGATTACCTATTCAATGTTTTTCTAAAACAAGAATATTTTCAGTCATACAGAGTCTGATTAAGTAATATTATCTTAAATTGCAATTATTTTACTTAATCTATACCAACCTCCTCCCAAGTTCTAAAATATAGAAACAAAAATCATTTAGAGTCTTTTTTTTTAATTCAATGTGCTAACATTAATCTGGGAGAAATCTATTTTTGATCAAGGATTAGGAAAAAAGGGAAAAAGTGATGTAAAACACATTGGAACATAACAGAGTAAACTTAAAGACTTGAAAAAAATCAAATCATGAATGTATTTCATAAATTTCAGCAAATGACATCTCTAAAATAAAACGTGACAAAAGAAAATAACAAAAACAGCCTCAAACAGATGAAAATTCTAACAACACTAACCAACATTAATTAAGAATAATAAAACAAAATGGAAATACTTTAAAAGAATTATACAGAAAGTGATATACATAGAAGAATGATAATGCAGATCCAGTATTTATAGTAGTGGAGTCTCTATAAAACAAAATCAATTATTTAAAACTGCTAAGAAATTTTCCCTAAAATAAAATATCTGCATCTATACACTGAAATAATCTGTCATATTTTCACTCTACTCATAGTCATGACAAAAATACTGATCATTAACAATAAAAATAAAATCATGTGGAAATCATATTTCTTGGCAGCAATACAAAATGATGCTGAAAACATGGAGGTAATGAAGAAATTGAAGGAAGGAAGGTTTCAAGGAGGGACTTCTTATACAGCAATACTGAATTCTTATACTAGAGATTTGGGGAAATAGTTGTAAACATGATAAACTAACAAACACTGCAGGAATCTAAAAACCAGTAACTTTTTTTGATGAAGCCATTAGCTGAAGAGATCCATTCACTATGATACGTCTAGTAGGTCTTTGGGCCAAAAGACTAGTGGTGGACATAGAATACATAAACCTAACCATAGATCCAAGCAGTGTGCAAATGATATGTACCTGAAAAAGAAAAAGTAACATAATAAAAATTAAGAAAATGAAGACAGAAATTGTGAATAAGGTAAAGTTTACTTGTTGCTGCATAAATAACATGATATTCAATAATTATCACTTAAAACTGATGAAACAAATAGTGAATGCCTAAGAAAAAGAGACTAAGATTTAAAAAACTATATATAGGACTAGAAGAAACACAAGCTGGAATCAAGATTCCAAGGAGAAATATCAATAACCTCAGATATGCAGATGACACCACTCTTATGGCAGAAAGTGAAGAGGAACTAAAAAGCCTCTTGATGAAAGTGAAAGTGGAGAGTGAAAAAGTTGGCTTAAAGCTCAACATTCAGAAAATGAAGATCATGGCATCTGGTCCCATTGCTTCATAGGAAATAGATGGGGAAACAGTGGAAACAGTGTCAGACTTAATTTTTGGGGGCTCCAAAATCACTGCAGATGGTGACTGCAGCCATGAAATTAAAAGACGCTTACTTCTTGGAAGGAAAGTTATGACCGACCTAGATAGCATATTCAAAAACAGAGACATTACTTTGCCAACAAAGGTTCATCTAGTCAAGGCTATGGTTTTTCCTGTGTCATGTATGGATGTGAGAGTTGGACTGTGAAGAAGGCTGAGCGCCGAAGAATTGATGCTTTTGAACTGTGGTGTTGGAGAAGACTCTTGAGAGTCCCTTGGACTGCAAGGAGATCCAACCAGTCCATTCTGAAGGAGATCAGCCCTGGGATTTCTTTGGAAGGAATGATGCTAAAGCTGAAACTCCAGTACTTTGGCCACCTCATGCGAAGAGTTGACTCATTGGAAAAGACTTTGATGCTGGGAGGGATTGGGGGCAAGAGGAGAAGGGGACAACGGAGGATGAGATGGCTGGATGGCATCACTGACTTGATGGACGTGAGTCTGAGTGAACTCTGGGAGTTGGTGATGGACAGGGAGGCCTGGCGTGCTGCAATTCATGGGGTCACAAAGAGTCGGACATGACTGAGCGACTGATCTGATCTGATCTGATATATATATACTCTCAAAGCAGAATTTAATTCTATGCATTATATGACACATCTGTAACAAAATGATGCAAAAAGTCAAAAAAGTGAAGAGTAGGGAAATTATACCCAGCACAAGCAAATCAAAAAAAGCAAAGATTATATTCTTGATATTTGACAACTTAAAATTAGGGCCAAGAACATTAAGTTAACAACAACAAAAACAATGACAAAGATATTTCCAATGCTAAAAGTTGCAATTCACAATGAAATCATGATAGATATGAATTTTTGTGCCCCAAACAGGTACAAATTCATAAGGAAGAAATAAGAGATTTACAAGGAGAAACAGATACATTAATAATGGGTAACTTTAAAAAACCTTTATGATGAAAACATCAAGAAATACATAACTAATGATTTAGGAAATATAAACAGAAAATGTAGTAAAGTATATCTTATAGTTACATATTGAACTTTGTATTATAATAAAAGAATATGTTGTTTTCAACGCACACAACATACTTATAAAAATTGGCTATCTATTAAGTCAAAAACAAAATAAAGTGCCAAACAATGTCATAGTATGAACTTACTTCCTAATACTACATTATAAACTATTAATGGATGACAGAGTCAGACATGACTGAGCAACTGAACAACAAAAATTGATGATAGCAAAATGCCTCCTCCCTCTGACAATTTTATAATACTGTTAAATAATTGTTGAATCAAAGGAGAAATACAAAATAAAATAAGTTTTATAAAGTAATATCAATTATATTCTATATATTATAAATTTAAAGCACTGATTAGAGAAAAATCCACACTTATATAAAGTAAATTTTGAAAATAAAAGTTCTAACAAAAAGTCAGAAATATTGTAAAGCAAAATATTTTCAAAATATTGATAAAAAACTTTATGCTTATTTATCACTGAGGCTATAGATTCAAGTTAGTGTTCAACATCAGCAGTATTAAAAGCCAGACAGAGTAGATTAGAGATGAGAGAAATGAAGACCTTGTGAAGAAAGCACTAGATATGGAGTAAAAATAGCACAAATCCACATTCTTATCTCAGCAGCATTTCTTTAAATAAATAATTAAATCTTCTTATATCTTAATTTTCTTTTCTGAAATTGGGGATATTATGAGGATTAATTGACAGCAATGGTAACCCCCTCCCATGGGCCTCCCTTGTAGTTCTTTGCTTTTTGTCCTTTGGTTGGAGACAAGAATGACCTGTGCTTATCCATCCTGCACCCTAGCTTTGGCATCAATGAAGAGGAGTATGTTTTGAGAAATGACAGAGCAATGGACTGGTATATGTACGGCACTTTCTAGACTTGGACACTTGAAAAACTTTCTCGATATCAGAATAGTGTAAAAACAACTTTGGCAAGAAGAGGCTTAAACTTACTGTTTATCAATCAATTCATTCAGAAAAAGACATGAAAGTAATGTTCAGTGTGTTTCTACCATAAACTCTGCACCTGAAGAAATTCTCTAGAGAACAAAGCAGTAACTATGGGAATAAATTGAAAAAAGTTAAAACAAGGAAACAACATGAGATCCATCTTTACATTCAGTGAACAGCAAAACAAGGACGTGACTGTAGATAACAAAAAAAGTCAGCTGTGTTTCCTTCTCAAGTATATTTGGGACAAATAGAGATGTAGTGGTCAGACACAATGGGAAGTTCTACAGAAATGGAAACTCTGAACTTGAAAGCAGCTGCAAAGAAAGAAAGAAATAAAGATACAGAAACAATGGCTGGTGATTAACAAAGCTGAAATTTTTGATCAGATCAGATCAGATCAGTCGCTCAGTCATGTCCGACTCTTTGCGACCCCATGAATCACAGCATGCCAGGCCTCCCTGTCCATCACCAACTCCCGGAGTTCACTCAAACTCACGTCCATCGAGTCAGTGATGCCATCCAGCCATCTCATCCTCTGTCGTCCCCTTCTCCTCCCGCCCCCAATCCCTCCCAGCATCAGAGTCTTTTCCAATGAGTCAACTCTTCATATGAGGTGGCCAAAGTACTGGAGTTTCAGCTTTAGCATCATTCCCTCCAAAGAAATCCCAGGGCTGATCTCCTTCAAAATGGACTGGTTGGATCTCCTTGCAGTCCAAGGGACTCTCAAGAGTCTTCTCCAACACCACAGTTCAAAATCGTCAATTCTTTGGCGCTCAGCCTTCTTCACAGTCCAACTCTCACATTCATACATGACCACAGGAAAAACCATAGCCTTGACTAGACGAACCTTTGTTGGGAAAGTAATGTCTCTGCTTTTGAATATGCTATCTAGGTCGGTCATAACTTTCCTTCCAAGGAGTAAGCGTCTTTTAATTTCATGGCTGCAGTCACCATCTGCAGTGATTTTGGAGCCCAGAAAATAAAGTCTGACACTGTTTCCACTGTTTCCCCATCTATTTCCCATGAAGTGATGGGACCGGATGCCATGATCTTCGTTTTCTGAATGTTGAGCTTTAAGCCAACTTTTTCACTCTCCACTTTCATTTCTCAATGAAAACTTGTTTCAAGAAAGATTAGTCCAGAGACTCAAGAGAATTTCAGAAATAAAATTCTCAAAATCATTTGCCAGGATTAGAGTTCTATATTTGATATTGAAAAATCTGATATTGGAAACAAGAATATAGGTTATATGTAATCTTTTCTTCTCTAGATTACTCCATTCTCTTACACAAAGGCCACCTTGCCTCCAGCATAGCCCTGGCTTCCCCCTCCATCTTCTCTAATGTGGGCAGTAGCTACTAACCACTACTCTCCACGTCTGAGTCTTAGGATTTTTATCTACTATTCAATTAATTATGTGATCCACCAAAAATCTCAGTAGACTAGATCAGCAAAGCTATTTGATCTCTTTTATCCATTGATATTAAGAACAAAAACATGATTTAGCATCCCCAGGGTCTTCTCTCTCCTTTTTCAAAGCCAAAAAGTTTTACTTTGATCTTCATCTTATACAAACTATACAAAACTCTAGTTTTTTATGTCATAGCTTTATATGATAGCTATAAAATTCTAGGCAATTTGAACATAAGACCACCAAATTTTCCTGCCACTTGCTGTACACAAAGATATTTTTCTTCTTTAATTTTATGGAAACATAGATTTATTTACAGATAGAAGGAGATTTTTTTAAATTTTGAGAGCACAAATATTCAAGACTATGTTCCAAAAACTCCAAGTAAAACCTGGTAGTTCTTAAAGAAACACTAAAAATTATTATTTCCTTATGTGAATTTTCCTGAAACCTCTAGATTTGTATACACTGAACATTGAGAAGACTGTGGGAAAGAGGCAAATAATTATTTTCATGTTTTATTCTAATATTTAGATAATTGTAATTTTATTAATATATTTTTCTAAAATTTGCAATTACTGAAGTAATCAGTAAAAATACAATAAATATATCTACTAAGAAAAAATAATACAGCAGCAGTGATATCATAGCTTATATAGCATAAAACTAAAACAGGGTAAGTCATAAGTAAGCAGCTCTTACTGTCTCATAATAATCCTGTTTCAAATGAACCTATAATTCAGTTTGTGAAGCCCAGACAATGAACTATCTAGGAGCCAGAATTCTTCTTTCTTCTAGCAAAACTGACTACATTTATATCCTAATTCTTGTGGAATTAGTCTGCAGTTGCCAGATAAATTACAAGATGCCCCAGTAAATTTTAAATTTGAGTAAACATAAATAATAAGTTTAAGAGTTCCCAAAATATCATGTGGGATATACCAAAAAATTGATTTGTTGTTTATTGGGAATTCAAATATAATTGTGAATCCAGACATGAATGGTGTTTTCATGCCTGCTGAATCTTCTAATTCTCAACCAAAACTCTTGGTTTACTGCTGTGCTTAGTTACTCAGTAGTGTCCAACTCTTTGTGACCCCATGGACTGTAGCCCACCACGCTTCTCTGTCCATGGGTATTCTCCAGGCAAGAATACTGGAGTGGGTTGCCATTCCCTCCTCCAGAGGATCTTCCCAACCTAGGTATCAAACCCAGGTCTCCCACATTGCAGGAGGATTCTTTACAGTCTGAGCCACCAGAGAAGCCCATGCATCATGGAGTACAGGTTTAATTCCCTCATGATATGTGTAAGGCCCAATGGCCTAAGTTTACCAGAGTTTATTTGGTTTTGATTTTGTGACCAAATTGATTTTAGAAAGAAATAACCCTTCCATGCTGTTTTAAGGCCGCCTCATCCTCTCAATCACAGGTTCCTTTTCTAAAACTTATTTTCAGCACTCAAAAAATCCCTAGCCGATTCCTATTAGTTGTCCTCTTGGATGGTCATCCTCCCCTACTTTTTTTTTTTTAATTTTATTTTATTTTTAAACTTTACAATATTGTATTAGTTTTGCCAAATATCGAAATGAATCCGCCACAGGTATACCCGCGTTCCCCATCCTGAACCCTCCTCCCTCCTCCCTCCCCTACCCTCCCTCTGGGTTGTCCCAGTGCACCAGCCGCAAGCATCCAGTACCGTGCATCGAACCTGGACTGGCGGCTCATTTCATACATGATATTATACATGTTTCAATGCTATTCTCCCAAATTTCCCCACCCTCTCCCTCTCCCACAGAGTCCGTAAGACTGATCTATACATCGGTGTCTCTTTTGCTGTCTCGTACACCAGGTTATTGTTACCATCTTTCTAAATTCCATATATATGCATTAGTATACTGTATTGGTGTTTTTCCTTCTGCCTTACTTCACTCTGTATAATAGGTTCCAGTTTCATCCACCTCATTAGAACTGATTCAAATGTATTCTTTTTAATGGCTGAGTAATACTCCATTGTGTATATGTACCACTGCTTTCTTATCCATTCATCTGCTGATGGGCATCTAGGTTGCTTCCATGTCCTGGCTATTATAAACAGTGCTGCGATGAACAGTGGGGTACACGTGTCTCTTTCAATTCTGGTTTCCTCAGTGTGTATGCCCAGCAGTGGGATTGCTGGATCATAAGGCAGTTCTATTTCCAGTTTTTTAAGGAATCTCCACACTGTTCTCCATAGTGGCTGTACTAGTTTGCATTCCTACCAACAGTGTAAGAGGGTTCCCTTTTCTCCACACCCTCTCCAGCATTTATTGCTTGTAGACTCTTGGATCGCAGCCATTCTGACTGGCGTGAAATGGTACCTCATAGCGGTTTTGATTTGCATTTCTCTGATAATGAGTGATGTTGAGCATCTTTTCATGTGTTTGTTAGCCATCTGTATGTCTTGTTTGGAGAAATGTCTATTTAGTTCTTTGGCCCATTTTTTGATTGGGTCATTTATTTTTCTGGAGTTGAGCTGTAGGAGTTGCTTGTATATTTTTGAGATTAGTTGTTTGTCTGTTGCTTCATTTGCTATTATTTTCTCCCATTCCGAAGACTGCCTTTTCACCTTGCTAATAGTTTCCTTTGTTGTGCAGAAGCTTTATATATATACATGTAGACACACGTATACACACACAGAGTCATCTTACTTAGTGTTAAAACAGGTGTCTCTAACATTCAGGCTATGAATGCCATACAGGTCCATAGCCTCTTAAGAACAAGGCCACACAGCAGGAGATGAGTGGCAGGCAAGCAAGCAAAGCTTCATCTATATTAATAGCTGCTCCCTGAAGCTCTGATCACCACCTGAGCTCGACTCACTGTCAGATCAGTGGTGATGTTAGATTCTCATAGGAGCTTCACTACTGTGAAGTGTGCATGTGAGGGATCTAGGTGCAGGAAAACAAACTCAGGGTTCCCATTGATTCCACATCATGGTCAGTTGTGTAATTATTTCATTATATATCACAAAGTAATAATAATAGAAATATTGTGCACAATAAGTGCAATGTGCTTTTGAGTCATCCCAAAACCATCCCCATCCCCTTCCCTCAGGTCTGCAGAAAAATTGTCTTCCACAAAACCATTCTGGTGTGAAAAAGGTTGTGGACTTCTGTGTTAAAATACTAAGCAAGTATTACAGATCAGTTGGGCTTCCCATATGGCTCAGTGGGTAAAAAATCCGCCTGAAATTCAGGAGACACAGGAGACCTGGGTCAGGAAGAGCCCCTGGAGGAAGGCATGGCAACCCACTCCAGTATTCTCACCTGGAGAATCCCGAGAGCAGAGGCGCTTGGCAGGCTATAGGTTGCAAAGAATTGGGCACAACTGAAGTGACCGAGCAGCAGTTACCACAAAAAAATTTTAAAAAAAAATTAAAAACTAAAGAAAAATAATGTTTTCTCCTTTATGTACACACTCCCCTCATGAACTAGTCTACTTATCTGGTCATTTGTTATTAATAGCAGAAAAAAAAAAAACCATAAGATAAAATATTAAGCATATTTGTGAATAGTAATAAAATATTTTGCAAATTCAATTGGTTGTCACTAAAAATTAGTCTGCAGTCAAGTTTCACCTGTTGGTATCAAATAAATCTTTATACTCAAAACCCATTTAGGATCAAATTTACTCAAAAAATGAAAGAAAAATACATCAACTCCTGATCCATAGCCACTGGTATCCTTTTTTAAAAAAAATATGTCTTCACATGGTTTATTACATACATCACAATATAATGAACACATCTGTCACTGAAATAGCACAGTCCTGATTCATATGCACAGCTATGACTCTTAGAAGCATCTTTTACACTTGTGTCTCTACATAGTGTATTATATGCACCACAGTGAGGTGAACACGTGCATTCACCACAGTAATACTACTCTAAAGCAACAGGCAATATGTACTTTTAGAGACATCTTTTATGCCCGTGTCTTTTAAAAAAATTTTGATAAGAAATATGTACCATGAAGTCAAACCCTGTGACAGATTTTCAAGTGTATTAAGAGTTAAGGGTACAACAGATCCCTAGAAATTGTTATCTTGTATAACTGAAACTTTGTGCTCATTGAACAGAAACTTTCCATTTCAAGTCAGAAGCTCCAACCCCTGACTGCTTTCCTACTTTCTGTTCCTATGAGTTGCATTTCCCCATCGGTCATTTCTAACACAGTAATTTCAGGCAAATTAAGAGAGGTAGCTATTATGTTTTCAGCTTAAGTTGATAGGAAACATCACATGAACTAAAAATTCATTTGGAAGAAGGCTCCATATAATTGAAAGATTAATTCAAACACTAAGAATGCATAGAAATAACTCTTCTTTGTCTAGACACAGACTGATTTTTTTCCCCCAATTATGTGTCGTTTAACTTCTCACTTAGGTTTAATTGTGCAGCCAGAATGAATCTTCTGTTCTTATTTTAATTCAGTCCTTTCTCAATTTACATAATAATCACTGAAAATGTCTCTTTATTGACCCCTTAAATTCACTGCCTATATTAGACCCAGTTATGCCTCTCTAATATGACAGTATTATAGCCCATTCCTACAAAAAACTCCTCTCAGTGTCAAAACATCCCTAAAGTACGAAATGAGTGAACTGGGTCATCAGCTTTGTTTACAGATTAACAAGGGGAAATTCCCTGGCAATGTTGAAAATTAGAGCTTGTGTTCTTTCAGATCTCTGTTTGACACAGTTTTGTTCTTTCATGTTAGTTGTTGACTGAAAACATGCTATTTCAACTTGAGGCAAAGTTGTACCTCATTTGTTTCATTTATTTTTTTTTTTTCTTTTGACCTAATGTCTGCACCTGGCATCACACAGTTTGAATATGAAACTACTGATATATATTTTTATGGTTCATTGAGGCTACTGTGTATAAGTGGGAAACTCTCTAGAATTTTTACTGGCTTAAAGTCATTTCAGTAATGACATGAATATGTTCAAACATTAAGCCCTCACAATCCTTCTATACAATAGGCATTAAATAGACAACTTAAATATATGAAACTGGGAAAAAATCAGATACTAGGAAAGCAAATCCTAGAAGAAAATTTAATGGGAGTTTATATGAATAAAGATATGAATTAAAGTAACAAAGGTTCAGCTGAGTATATCTGAAAATGTAAACAGATAAGGTAGGAGGACTCAGAAAAAGAGAACCAGGCATGGCTTTCTTAGTATTAGAGAAGACATTTTTAACCTAAGCTATTTTATGATCTAAGTTCAGTTCAGCTCAGTCACTCAGTCCTGTCCGACTCTTTGTGACCCCATGAATTGCAGCATGCCAGGCCTCCCTGTCCATCACCAACTCCCGGAGTTCACTCAAACTCACGTCCATCGAGTCGGTGATGCCGTCCAGCCATCTCATCCTCTGTCGTCCCCTTTTCTTCCCGCCCCCAATCCCTCCCAGCATCAGAGTCTTTTCCAATGAGTCAACTCTTCGCATGAGGTGGCCAAAGTACTGGAGTTTCAGCTTTAGCATCATTCCTTCCAAAGAAATCCCAGGGCTGATCTCCTTTAGAATGGACTGATTGGATATCCTTACAGTCCATGGGACTCTCAAGAGTCTTCTCCAACACCACAGTTCAAAAGCATCAATTCTTCATTGCTCAGCTTTCTTCACAGTCCAACTCTCACATCCATACATGACCACAGGAAAAAGCATAGCCTTGACTAGATGGACCTTTGTTGGCAAAGTAATGTCTCTGCTTTTCAATATGCTATCTAGGTTGGTCATAACTTTCCTTCCAAGGAGTAAGCGTCTTTTAATTTCATGGCTGCAATCACCATCGGCAGTGACTTTTGAGCCCCCAAAAATAAAGTCTGACACTGTTTCCACTGTTTCCCCACCTATTTCCCATGAAGTGATGGGACCGGATGCCATGATCTTCGTTTTCTGAATGTTGAGCTTTAAGCCAACTTTTTCACTCTCCTCCTTCACTTTCATCAAGAGGCTCTTCAGTTCCTCTTCACTTTCTGCCATAAGGGTGGTGTCATCTGCATATCTGAGGTTATTGAGATTTCTCCCAGTAATCTTGATTCCAGCTTGTGCTTCTTCTAGCCCAGCGTTTCACATGATGTACTCTGCATATAAGTTAAATAAACTGGATGACAATATAAGCCTGGCCACAATTCTTACCCTTGAACAGGTGTTCATAATAATGATCTTAAGGGAACTAAAGAACAAAGTGTAAATGGGCAAGAGAATAACAATAGCAAGGATAATACATCAGTTGTAAATATTCCCAGTTTGTTTCTGTTTTGCAGAGTTTAAACCCCATTGGACACTCATCCACCAGATCAACTGAAACCTCAGGATGATAACACTGAATTTTTCTGATTCTTGTGACTTCAGTCAACTAAATCTTGAGCTCTGTCAACCACCCAAGTCCATTTATGAATGTACATGTACCCTTAGCTTAAAATGTCCCAGATTTTGCTGTTCAGGGAGATGTTGCTTTGGAAAGATCTCTAGTGTTCTCCTTACTTCCTGAAAGTAATGAATACTTCCTCCTCCCAATCTTCATTTTGTTTGTGTCTTTTGGCTCAACACCCACCAAGAGGCAAACCCAGTGTTTCAAGTGACAAGCAGAAAATTCTAATTATTGCACCATGAAATTTTTAAATCTTTATCTTTTGTATCTTTTTCTAAATTTCTTAAGCACCATGTCTTTCCAGAAATCATCACTTTTTAACTTTTGAGAAGCTGACATTGCTTGAGCAATTATACTATCATTATGATGTATTTACTTTGTTACTGTTAGTAAAAGTTTATATTATGGAATTCATTACAGTTATTATACAAAAATCCTTAGTATTTAATATAATTAGTAGAGATATCAGAATATATGTCTCAATATTTAATTTGCATAGTTAATTCTTCTTTCTAAAATATTTGGCTAATTCATTTAGTATGCCACTGTCTAGGTGGCATATTAAAAAACAGAAACATTACTTTGCTGGCAAGGATCCATCTAGTTAAAGTTATAGTTTTTCCAGTAGTCGTGTATGGACATAAGAGTTGGACTATAAAGAAAGCTGAATGCTGAAAAATTGATGCTTTTGAACTGTGGTGTTGGAGAAGACTCTTGAGAGTCCCTTGGACAGCAAGAAGATCCAACCAGTCCACCCTAAAGGAAATAAGTCCTGAATATTCACTGGAAGGACTGATACTGAAGCTGAAGCTCCAATACTTTGGCCACCTGATGCAAAGAACTGACTCATTTGGAAAGACCCTGATGCTGGGAAAGATTAAAGGTGGGAGGAGAAGAAGACAGAGGATGAGATGGTTGGATGGCATCACCGATGTGATAGACATGATTTTGAATAGGCTTCAGGGGTTGGTGATGGACAGGGAGGCCTTACGTGCTACAGTCCATGGGGTCAAAAAGAGTCAGACACAACTGAGTGACTGAACTGAACTGAGGTTTGCCTTAGCTTTTCTTCCAAGGACCAATCACCTTTTAATTTCATGGCTGCCATCACCATCTTCACTGATTTTGGAGCCCAAGAAAATAGTCTGTCACTGATTCCATTGTCTCCCCATATGTTTGCCATGAAGCGATGAGACCAGATGCCATGATCTTAGTATTTTGAATGTTGAGTTTTAAGCCAGCTTTTTTACTCTACCGTATAATTACCATATGAACCAGCAATTCCACTCCTCAGTATATATCCAAAAAAAAAAAAAAAAAACTAATTTTAAAAGATACATGTACCTCAGTGTTCACAGCAGCACCATTTACAATTGTCAAGGTATAAAAGCAACCTAACTGTCAAACAACAGATAAATGGAGAAAGATATGGTACATACACACAATGGAATACTACTCAATCATAAAAAAGAATGAAATTTTGCCATTTGCAGCAACGTGGACTTAGAGGGCATTATGCTAAGTAAAATGCTGGACAGAGAAAGACAAATACTGTGAGACACCACTATATGTAGAATCCAAAAAGCACAGCAAACTAGTGAATATAACAAGAAAGGAGCAGGTTCACAGATATTGAGAACTACCAGCTAGTGGCTAGTGAGAACTACAAGCTGGTGTCTGGCTACCAGTAGGGGGTGGGTGGGGAGGTGGGCAACATGAGGGTGGGGAAGTGGGAGGTACAAACCACTGAGTGTAAGACAGATTCAAGGATATGTCATACAACAAGAGGAATATAGCCAATATTTTGTGATAACTGTAAATGGAAAATAACCTTAAAAATTGTATGAAGAAATCAAATTAAGGCATCACCAGCACTGCACTCCCTCTGGAAAAAGAAAAAGAACAGAGTAGTAAGTACATCATGCCTCTGTATGGAGTATCCCTGCAAAACGTACCTGAGATTGTGCAAATGTTTATGGAAGCTATGACACTCCTGCAAGCAACCTTTTGAGTAGCAGACTGTTGGCAAGTAGAAGTATAAACTAGAGAGGAAAAAACAAGATGCTACTTGGTAATTGATGCTGAAAGACTGCTCTGTGAGCATAGGTGAGGTGCACTTTTAATAAGATTAAGTCTGCACCCAGTAAGCAGATAAGGATCACTGCAATTTGGGTCTAGATAAAATTGTGCCCCTTTATAGTCATCTAATTGTGAGACCAGGTTTCCCTGGTGGCTCAGTGGTAAAGAATCTGCCTATAATGCAGGAAACATGGGTTCCATCCCTGGGTTGGGAAGAGTACCTGGAGAAGCAAATGGCAACTCACTCCAGTATTCTTGCCTAGGAAATCCCAAGGACTGAGGAGCCTAGTGGGCTACAGTCCATGGGATCACAAAAGAGTCAGACATGACAGCAACTAAACAGCAAGAATGGTGAGACCAGACAGTATTTGTGTTTAAGAACTCATGTCCTTTTGCCTAAAAAGTGCTACACATTAATTCAAAGCTCTCCAATGACTTTCAATCACGATGTTGTGACTCATAGGCCACCATTATAATGTGACTTCAATTCAGTGCCCTTATCTCCTACTATGTTCCTCATCACTTACTCCAGTACAGTTGTGCTGGATTTAGAACACTTCAATGTGCAATGCTGTTCTTATTTGTGCTCCCTTCCTTGGGATGTTCTTCCCATAAATATTGCATGGCCTGTTTCTTGCTTTAGGTGTCTCTTCAAAAGCCATCTTCTTGAGTCCCACATTCTGTCCATCATCTTTAAAATAATAGCCCATTTTCCCCTTTGATCCCCTTCCCTCATTTCATTTAATTATAGTATACGTCAGTTCAGTTTAGTTCAGTCACTCAGTTGTGTCTGACTCTTTGTGACCCCGTGAACTGCAGCACGTCAGGCCTCCCTGTCCATCATCAACTCCCTCAGTTTACCCAAACTCATATCCACTGAGTCGGTGATACCATCCACTCATCTCATCCTCTGTCGTCCCCTTCTCCTCCTGCCCTCAATCTTTCCCAGCATCAAGGACTTTTCAAATGGGTCAGCTCTTCACATCAAGTAGCTAAAGTATAGGAGTTTCAGCTTCAACATCAGTCCTTCCAATGAACATACAGGACTGATCTCCTTTAGAATAGACTGATTGGATCTCCTTGCAGCCCAAGGGACTCTCAAGAGTCCTCTACAACACCACAGTTCAAAAGCATCAATTCTTCGGTGCTCAGCTTTCTTCACAGTCCAAATCTCACATCCATACATGACCACTGGAAAAATGATAACCTTGACTAGACGGACCTTTGTTGGCAAAGTAATGTCTCAGCTTTTGAATATGCTATCTAGGTTGGTCATAACTTTCCTTCCAAGGAATAACTGTCTTTTAATTTCATGGCTGCAATCACCATCTGCAATGATTTTGGAGCCCAAAAAAATAAAGTCAGCCACTGTTTCCACTGTTTCCCCATCTATTTGCCATAAAGTGATAGGACCGGATGCTATGACCTTAGTTTTCTGAATATTGAGTTTTAAGCCAACTTTTTCACTCTCCTCTTTCACTTTCATCAAAAGGCTCTTTAGTTCTCCTTCACTTTCTGCCATAAGGGTGGTATCATCTGCATATCTGAGGTTATTGATATTTCTCCCAGCAATCTTGATTCTAGCTTGTGCTTCTTCCAGCCCAGCATTTCTAATGACGTACTCTGCATATAAGTTAAATAAGCAAGGTGACAATATACAGCCTTGACGTACTCCTTTTCCTATTTGGAACCAATCTGTTGTTCCATGTCCAGTTCTAACCGTTGCTTCCTGACCTGCATACAGATTTCTCAAGATACAGGTCAGGTGGTCTGGTATTCCCATCTCTTTCAAATTTTCCACAGTTTATTGTGATCCACACAGTCAAAGGCTTTGGCATAGTCAATAAAGCAGAAATAGATATTTTTCTGGAACTCTTTTGCTTTTTCTATGATCCAGCAGATGTTGGCAATTTGATCTCTGGTTCCTCTGCCTTTTCTAAAACCAGCTTGAACATCTGAAAGTTCACAGTTCACATATTGCTAAAGCCTAGTGGAGAATTTTGAGCATTACTTTACTAGCGTGTGAGATGAGTGCAATTGTGCGGTGGTTTGAACATTCTTTGGCATTGCCTTTCTTTGGGATTGGACTGAGAACTAATGTTTTCCAATCCTGTAGCCACTGCTGAGTTTTCCAAATTTGCTGGCATATTAAGCACAGCACTTTCACAGCATCATCTTTTAGGATTTGAAATAGCTTAACTGGAAGTCCATCACCTCCACTAGCTTTGTTCATAGTGATGCTTCCTAAGGCCCACTTGACTTCGCATTCCAAGATGTCTGGCTCTAGGTAAGTGATCACACCATCCTGATTATCTGGGTCATGAAGATCTTTTTCGTATAGTTCTTCTGTGTATTCTTGCCACCTCTTCTTAATCTGTCTGCTTCTGTGAGATCCATACCATTTCTGTCCTTTATTGTGCCCGTCTTTGCATGAAATGTTCCCTTGGTATCTCAGATTTTCCTGAAGAGATCTCTAGTCTTTCGCATTCTATTATTTTCCTCTATTTCTTTGCATTGATCACTGAGGAATACTTTAACTCTCCTTGCTATTCTTTGGAACTCTGCATTCAAATCGGTATGTCTTTCCTTTTCTCCTTTGCCTTTTGCTTCTCTTCTTTTCATAGCTGTTTTGAAACCCTCCTCAGACAACCATTTTGCCTTTTTGCATTTCTTTTTCTTGGAGTTGGTCTTGATCACTGCCTACTGTACAATGGACCTCAGCCCATAGTTTTTCAGGCACTCTGTCTATCTAATCTAGTACCTTGAATCTATTTGTCACTTTCACTGTATATTTGTTAGGGATTTGATTTAGGTCATACCTAAATAGTCTAGTAGTTTTCCCTATGTTTTTCAATTTAAGTCTGAATTTGGCAATAAGGAATTCATGATTTAGTCACAGTCAGCTCCCGGTCTTGTTTTCACTGACTGTATAGAGCTTCTCCATCTTTGGCTGCAAAGAATATAATCAATGCATATATCATGACTTTACACATAATTCTTTTATTTATTTGTTGTCTGTCTCTCCTGCCCTCTACCATGTAAGTTCTATGTGTAAGGATATTTTACTCTTGGATCTCTGTTGTATATAACTACATATCATAGCATCTATCACATGGTAGATGTCCCATAATTATTTGTTGAGTCTGCAGTGTAGTGCTTAAAGCATAGATTTTGAAGCAAAACTACCTGTAATACTTATTAGTTATGTGGCCTATGTATCCTATGGGCCTATGTATCCCTATGGGGCTTCCCTATGGCTCAGCTGGTAAAGAATCAGCCTGCAATGCAGGAGACCTGGGTTTGATCCCTTGGTTGGGATGATCCCCTGGAGAAGGGAAAGGCTACCCACACCAGTATTCTGGCCTGGAGAGTTCCATGGACTGTATAGTCCATGGGGTCACAAAGAGTCAGACATGACGGAGCAACTTTCACTGTCACTTATGTATCCTCATATATAAAATGGCAATAATAGTACCTAGCTCAGGATTGTTCTGAGAACTTCATGAGTTAATATGTATAAAGTGTGTAGAAAAGTGTTTAACCTACTACAGGTTCCACTTAAGTGTATTCTATCATCCAGTCAACTTTGACCATAAAACGGGTACTTTTCTCATTGACTGTAGTAATTGAGTTAATGCTCAAGTTGTGGTCATCCCATTATAGGTAATGGGATGATTAACTTGTATTACATTTTTGGCAGTGGTGTTTACACCTAGCTCAGGATTATGGAAAAGGGAATAGGACATAGGTGAACTTATAAAGTAGGCTTTGGAGACTGACTGTCCAGGAAGAATGATGAACCAAAGAGAATAAACTTGTGATCTTGGAAAATTAGTAAAATGATGAAACTACAAAAGAAAATAAGAAAAGAGAAATGATTGGTGAAGAAAATTTGTAAGCTAGGTTTAATTCCCTAAAAGTAAATCCCATGTCCCTAAGATCTATAGTAGATACTGTCTGTGGGTTGCATGAAGAGACTTTTAACAATATCTCTCCCCTTGAGCACAGGCTCCCAAGCAGGCGCTGTGTGAATATCTTTTTTCATCTGCATGTGATAAAACTGAAGGCTTGAATCCCTGTTTCAGTTTATGTTGCTACACTTACTCAAATCTTTCCCATCCTCAGGTTACTTCATTCATTAGGCAGAAGATTTCAGATAAACATTCTCCAAGCCCATGATTTGTCAAGGGCATATGGTCACAGTGTTTTTCTGACTTTGGACCCCAGCATATTCTGATTCATTCAGTCCTACTGCTGCCTGCCTCCAACAATTAATGTTATTCCTAGAGAAATTTACCAACAACCAAGAACAATGCCTCCATCTCTTTTTCCAAACCCATCTCCTATTGCTTCTACTTCATTTGTGTACACAACAGAATACAGTAAGGCCCAGGTTTGCACTGTTAGCAAAACAGGTTACCTTTTTGGTCTTCTAGCTTGCAGGAATGGAAAGTATTATCCTTAATTGTGGAAAAACCCACCCCAGAGTCTAGAATATTAAGTCCCATCTTCCAGGGTTCCATCTAGAATGATATGGTAACAGAAAGAACTAGATGACATCTCTGAGTGATTAAGTGACACATTTTGCTTTTAAATACTAGATCCTCACCCAGGAGCTCAGATTAAATTACCCAGCCCAAAAGTTTATACTACAGTGATGACACAGAGCTTTTCTGGCAATCTCATGAACCAATATTTTAAACTTTCCCAAATCCTGTTAAGCTGGTATTTCTGGCAATGTGATCATATGTTCACCTCTCAGGGCTCTTTTTGAACCCATCTATGCCAGTTTTATTGATGGGTGTATATATGCAGGCATCCTAGATCCATCTTCTTCTGGAGGTATATCTTGTGCCTTACCCAAATTTATGCCCACTTCTCAACTATAGTATTTTGTTGAAAGTAGAATTAGAATGCATTAAGGTATTGTGTTCAAGAACCCAGAGTTTCCTGAAAATCACTAAATATAACATTCATCCTTTCCTAAGAGATTCCCTCAGTTCAGTTCAGTCACTCAGCCGTGTCTGCCTCTTTGCAACCCCATGAATTGCAGCACACCAGGCCTCCCTGTCCATCATGAACTCCCGGAGTTCACTCAAATTCATGTCCATCGAGTCGGTGATGCCATCCAGCCATCTCATCCTCTGTCGTCCCCTTTTCCTCCTGCCCCCAATCCTTCCCAGCATCAGAGTCTTTTCCAATGAGTCAACTCTTTGCATGAGGTGGCCAAAGTACTGGAGTTTTAGCTTTAGCATCATTCCTTTCAAAGAAATCCCAGGGCTGATCTCCTTTAGAATGAACTGGTTGGATCGCCTTGCAGTCCAAGGGACTCTCAAGAGTCTTCTCCAACACCACAGTTCAAAAGCATCAATTCTTTGGCACTCAGCTTTCTTCACAGCCCAACTCTCACATCCATACATGACTACTGGAAAAACTATAGCCTTGACTAGACAGACTTTTGTTGGCAAAGTAATGTCTCTGCTTTTCAATATGCTATCTAGGTTGGTAATAACTTTCCTTCCGAGGAGTAGGCGTCTTTTAATTTCATGGCTGCAGTCACCATCTGCAGTGATTTTGGAGCCCCAAAAAATAAAGTCTGACACTGTTTCCACTGTTTCTCCATCTATTTCCCATGGGATTCGTTAAAATGCAATAGCAGAGAAATCTAGAGTAGCACATTATGGTAAACTGGACCTGTCACTCACAGTATGAAGGACTGAAAAGATTTTCCAAGATCTCCTCCCTCATTCATAAGGTCTTATCTGTGGCTTGAGATCTTGACTCATTATAAAGACAATAACTTGAAGAAAAGAGAGAGCTGACAATGGCCATTTTACCATCTTTGCACAATATCAATGATTCACCAAAAAAAAAAACAAAAAAACGATTTACTTACATCTTTCAGTGACACCAGAATTGCACTTCAGAAACATATTAGTACCTGAAAATCTATGGCTAATAAGATAGAGACTGCTGACTTTAAGATCTCTTCTAGCTAGTCAAAGCTTATATCATTTGTTGATTCAACAAAAATATTTTTAATCATCCCCTTTATATCAGGCTATTTGTACCCAATCTAAGCACTAGCATATAAATTTCATTAACACAGATAAAATTTATGATGTCACAGTGCTTAAATTTCAGATGAAAATGATAGTAAATACATAAAAATAAATGAGATAGTTTTTACTAATTCAGTATTGGAGCAGGATATGACTGAGGTGGTATGTGCTACTTTAGCTAAACTTTTAAGGAAAGACCTCTCTATAACACTTGAGCTTAGAGCTGAATGGTGTCCCCCAAAAAATCCATGTAAGATCTGAGTGAAGAATGGTCCAGATGGAGGGGAAAATATGCATAATATTGCCTTAAGTCAAAAGAATTTTGGTGTTAATAAAAGAGAGAAAGAAGTCTAGTGTCAAAGAAGCATAATATCCAGTAGGGTAGATTAGATGTGGGACCAGAGAAGTTAGCCTGATCCATATAAGAAGTTCAAGAACTATGGTCACCAAAAAATTAGGGTAGTGGGGAAAAATTATATTCAAACAGGAGATACCAGAACTATACTTAAATCACACACCTGAGTTAGACACTGAAAGTTTCCTACTTGCACATCTTCATTTTGATAGAGAAGGACCTTCTACCATGTGATGGAACCTCATTATTTATTGCCCCAAAAGCCCTTTAAAATTCTGCCTTCCTCTCTGAAATCTGGTGGCTGCCTCTAGATAGGCTGTTTGTATATCTTCTGCATTCAGAAGGTGATGAACTCTCAATAGGGAAAGGACTGACTTCAGTTGTTCATGTGTAAGAGTACAGCTTGGATAAGTGATCATGGGACACTTGGGAATGCCCCATATAGAGTATTAAGATCCCACTAAAAAATCTATACAATCTGCTCAATTACTCCATCCGAGGGAAGACGTCAAATGAACATCAGTATGAACACTATACCTTACTAGCTTTCTGATCTCCAACAGACTCATCAAATGAATCTCAATTAAAGCAATTAGATAATTTTAATATCCATATTAAAAATTAAGGGGACAATAAAGTATATGTAATAATAATAATAAGTCAAAATGCTAAAGAAAATAAATGTAACTTGGCTGGCATCTGATCAATGTATCCCTTCCTTGCTTGGCTTTGTCCATAAAAATAATCCTCAGTCTCCATGTTCTGTTCCTAACTTTCCAAAATATGAATGTATCCCCTGAATATGTGTATCCACAAAGACATATATAGTAATACACAATCTCAGAGAAGTAGGAATGTCAGTCCAACCCTACCCTCTCTTTAACAAGAGAAAATCTCATGTGTTATTATTTTATTTAAATATCTCTGAAGATGCATGAACACCATGACAGCGATGAAGTCTGAAACACTTAGCTACCTCCTTCACCTTTGGTGGGAGACAGACAAAGAGTTTTAATAAGAACATAGCCAAATGATGCAGAGATGACAAAAAGGAAAGGGATTAAGACAATTTATTTGACAATACATTTATTTCAGTCAGTATTTATTGAGAAAGATCTCTTTCAGGACAAACCAGCTACATAATTTGTGAGGCCAGTATAAAATGAAAATGCAATATCTCCTTCAAAAATGAACAGGATTTTGAGATGGCAACAACTGCACAAGTTACCTGCCCACAATCTGCCAAGAACCAGGTGAGGTTTTCGATGATGGACACAAATACAAACACGTAAATCTTGCTTTCAAGCAAATGAGAGAAAAACACAAAAAATTTAAAATGACTGTTTGGAGTAGGAAGAGATGAGTGTATTTAGGAAGAACAGTCCAATTTGGGATATAAAGAAGAGCTTTCCCCTGGACAATCCAAGTAAGTTCTTAAGAAAGAGGCATCTGAATTAAAATTTTAAGGATCAATAGTGATGAACATGTGGCTGAAGTAGAAAAGATATTCTGGAAGATGGGAGGGAAAAAAACAGATTTTCAAAAGGGTGCAGGCCTGGTCTCTGACAGAACAAATCACTTTAGCAAAATCAAGCTTTGTTTAGAGCTATGAATCATGTTTAAACAGAAGTGGAAAATAATTTTATGTGGAAGGTAAAACTAATGACACTAGAGTTGATTTAGTCTAGCTTTCCATTTCTTTAAGAGTTTGTTTTTGATCCATGATTCCTGTGCCAAGCAGAGCTGATGTCCTGAATTCCTGGGGTCTTGGGTTTTGGCTCCTATGGGAAAGGCAGGGTGGGAGATAGAGAAGACATCCTGATTTGAGCTGTGGGAGGAAAAGAAGATCTCGGTCAAATAAGGGAAATCAGAGAAAGGAGAAAGGGAGAAAAAAAGAATAAACTGATAAGAAGCTGAAGAGACAAAACAAGACTCACCTCTGCTTTTTAAACAATGAATCAACTATAACCAACATGACCAAGGTAACTATTACAATTAAGCAGATCAATATCCAGAATACGGAGTATCCATCTAAGTGGGGATAAAATAAGAAAATCAATCTATAAAGTGCTCTCTTTTCTACCATAGTTAATGCTTCTCATTTCACAGTGGTGGGACCTCCCCAGAGTTTTAATCTGTCTTTTCTAGAGTCCTCATTTCAATTCATCCTGAGTCTGTGTCTCTGGTCTGTCCACTTTTTCTCTCTTTCATCAAATCACCAGCTCCTTCTTTTTTTTCTCTCTAGTACTTCTAATCCTCTTCTTGCATTTTCTTAAAATTTAACTGGTGTCATGCTCCACCTTTCTTTCCATGGATTCCCCCACCTGTAACCTCTTGCGTATAGCATTTCTGGCCATTTTTTCTAAGTTCCTCACTCATTAGCTGTTTTTACTATGAAAAGACTATCACCTCCCAGCAGACCCCAGTTCTCTCTCACCCCAGTGGATGATGATGTCCTGGCCTCCTAGGCTGCTGTGCTTCACTTGGCAACTCAGGCCAGCCGCCTCCCCAGCTGCCACATCCAGGGTTACTCGGAGATACCAGGTCCCATCAGCATTGGGCAAGACATCACCTCGTCGAGTCCCTGGGTGCTTCTGCTTACCCCTCATCCACATCACCCATATGGGCTTTGGATGAAAGCCAGAGACATGGCACACCAACAACAGACGGCCAGGCCCAGGACTGGGGCCTTTGGACACCCAAGCCTCTGGCTTCACTAGAGAGTAAAGAGGAGGATAAACAGAATTTAGGAGGGCACCCTAGACTACAGTTTAGTGACTTAGGGTTCCTTAAGTAGTTTGAGTAATCACTTCTTCCTCTTTTCTAGGAAACAGTTCTAAACCCAAACATCTCACCCTCTAGCTTCTTATTATGTGTTTCAAAAGGTTGATAAAGAGCAGAAAACTCAAATACAGGTGTTGATACACCTGAAATAGGAGGGGAAAAAGAGTTGGGCTCACCTTGTTTTTCCAGTTCTGCCTTCCCTGCTTCAAGGACTCCTGCCAGAAACCGAGGACAGGTGTCACTGAGAAGCCTCTGCACAATTTCTTTAATAACTCGGTAGTGGTTGAGCACCTTACAGACATTCTCAGCTCGACTTCCTGCTTCTGGAGATGGCTTCCAGGAATTTTCTTGGAAACTCAGGAAATCTAATCCTTGATATGCTCCATTTAAGAAGGTTTCCAAAGCCTTCCCAGTATGAATTAAACATCCAAATGATACCTGGAGCTCAAAGGGGTCTGCGGGTAGATAAGGAAGAGAGAATCAATATGGAAAGAATTACAGGGAAGGAAAGTAAACAACCTAGAGATTTAAAGGAAGGAAAACTTGCTGGGGGATCACATGGAAGGCCAGAGGTGGGACAGGAAAAGGGAAGTTTGTGGGAAGAAAATTTTGAGATAATAAAGGTATTTTGAAATAATTAAGGGGAAGGGCTAGACGGAAGTCTGTTAGAGAAATAAAGGACATTAACCGGAAGAGCAGACTGGGGAGTGGTTAGGTACAAGCAGAACCTTGTAAACATGGAAGAAAGGAGGGCAGAATCTTGGTTGGGAAAGGCTGACTCCGAGGCCAGGGTGCTGGGCAGAAGATCAAGAACAGACAGTTATTCAAGGTCTAGAACCTGATGGTATGTTTAGAGGTGTGAGAGCTATGTGTATTGGGTGGGAGAATAGAGTGGGAGTGGTGGTGAAGGGTGCAGCAGAGGAGGGACAGTGCCCAAAAGGAGACAAGGAACAACATCAGCGTCCACATTCCATCTATCCTTTGAAAGATGGTCAGAGCCTTCTGGCGAATATTCTCTTGGAATAAAGAACTCACATTCAAACTGAAACTGACTGGCATAGGCCTGCACTTCCCGTGGGAAACTGTGGAAGTACAGCTGTAAGAGTGCCTGGATGTTCTTCAGTTCCTCCTTGCTGAAGTTACCCTGGGACCAGGGCCTCAGAAAGCGGATGCTGGCCAAGACACTATCCCAGCCATGAGTCTGCAGGTCGCCCAGCCAGCCTGAGCCCTGGGTCTTCGTCCAGCTGTGGTTGGCAAAGGAGGAGATCTGGATCAAGCGGAAGGAGGGGGATTCTTCTGCAGCCAGATGATGGGGTCCTGGAACCTGAAGACCTGAGAGAGAGAGTGAAAGCATGGGAAAAGTTGGCTCCATAGAGGAGAGGATGCATGGTTACACATAGAGGAGAGATAGTTACACAGGTTGCACGTATTCCTATACCCTCTGCCTCTGAGCTAGCATCCTCTTCCCAAAATCAGGCAGATTAACTGAAGAGCAGATTAACCGAGACTATGACAAAGAATACTTTTCTAGGAACTAACCTGGTGTGCAGACCCCAAGGGCATCCTGTAGGTGCATTACTCCCTTCCCCTGGGTCCTCCCCAGAACCTCTCTACCCTGGAGTGCCCAGCCAAGGGTGTCTTTCCACTTGGGATCATCTTACCCACTGTGCTTGCCCCATGGCAGAGAAGTCCCTTGAAGAGCAGAGGCAGCAGAGGCAGCATTGTAGCTCTGTTAAGTGAAGGATTACTGCACAGGCAAGCTGCCCTCAGAACTCAGACACGGTTCCCCTCTCTACCCTCTCACCCTCTCATCTGACTTCCCTTGGTACACCAACACACAAACCTCTCCCTCTGCCAACTTCCCTGCCAGAGAAACCCTACAGCGTCTGGCAGTCACAGGCCTCCCACACGGTCTCTCACTTCCCCTCCACTTCTCCCATTATCTGACTTCCTGATTTTCTTCTGTGTGTGCCTACGCCATCCTGACCCCCTCTACTGCAGCCAGTCCTGGCTTCTGAAGAAAGCCTATTGTCTGTGATTTGGCTGGAATACTTAGCATCTTTTAGCATTGGAGAAATCAAGTCCATACTTGGGTTCTCAGTGTCTTCCTCTGTGAGAAGAAATGATGGAAGGTGATCAGTGATGCCCAGTGGCCTTTTCAGCAGTCTTCTCACTCCTCATCCTTCTGTAGTCTCCTCCTCCTGTATGCCGCTTGGCTACCTTTCCCCCTTCTTATTGGTCTTCCCTGTTTTTCTCTACTAACTGCTTTCCCCCTGGAGTCGACACTCACTCCTCTCACCTGTCCTGCCTGTTCCACCTCATCTCAGTCCCCTTCGTCCCTTCAGTCTGCTTTTCTCAAAATCATTGCCAGAAAACACTAGACATTTTGAGTGTAGCTGTTAGTGTACAGGCAAACCTCATTCATCATCCACAATGAAAAAGAAGCAGTAGTGACAATACAGGTTACCAGATAATCTATAAAAAATGCCCTTTTGCTCAGTTTTCCTGGACAGACTAGTTGTCACTGTTGAAGGGTCTATGTCTGAGTTTAACCTGGAAATGGTGAGCTGGGAGGCAGGTGGATTTCCAGTCATGTTGTGTGAGTGGGTCTGTGGGGTATCCAGAGGCCTTGGAACCCATCCTTACACAAAATGAGTTGAGTATGTCTACTGATGGTGGGCAAGCTTGGCTCTCGGTATGAACGGTGGGCATGGCCTGGGAGCACTGGTATCCCCTTCAGTTGTTGACAAGAGAAGAGCTTTATTGGAGGCAGGGAAGTGACTCTAAGGGACTGTAGTGTGCATGGGAGAATTAATTATTGAGTTGAGTCTCTATTTTGGTTCCTTGCATTGACATTAGCTATGGCAGCCTTAAGGCAGTTGAAACATATTTCCTCTGTTTGGCCATTCATCTGACATTTAATTAGTGCCCACTCGCAAAGAGTCAGACACGACTGAGCGACTTCACTATCACTATCAGTGCCCACTTGGTGCCAAACAAATTTGCCAGACACTTAGGTTCAGACAAGAAATTTATTTGGAGAAAACAAAACAAAACCCAACTAAAATGTCTATTTTTACTATAAAGCTTACTGAATAGTGATCATAATTGTGGAAAAAGATCCACATTCAGTCTCATCCTGGTATTGTTCCTGAATTCCAAAGACAAAAAAAAAACAACAACAACAACTCAGTTTTAGACACATACTAGCTAATTAAAAAGAAGAGAATGACATAGGCTTCAGACTCCTCATGTGTGATGCTATGGGGAAATATTTCAGAACTCTGAGGTAATGAGATACTTCTAAATTACTTTATTCAGGCAAATTATCATTCCCCCATGAAGGCAAAGTTAAGCCATATTTGAACCCTCAGGAAGCCAGACAATATGCCACAGAACTTCCTTTATGAAACTAAGTAAAACCAAAAATTTGCCTCAGAGTTGAACCATTAAGAAGGCTGAGCACTGAAGAGCTGATGCTTTCAAACTGTGGTGATGGAGAAGACTCTAGAGAGTTACTTGGAAAGCAAGAAGATCAAACCAGTCAGTCCTAAAGGAAATCAACCCTGAATATTCATTGGAAGGACTGATGTTGAAGCTGAATCTTCAATACTTTGGCCACCTGATGCAAAAAAAGCCAACTCATTGGAAAAGACCCTGATTTTGGGAAAGATTGAGAGCAGGAGGAAAAGAGGGTGACAGAGGATGAGATGGTTGGATGGCATCAGCAACACAATGGGCATGAGTTTGAGCAAATTCCAGAAGATGGTGAAGGACAGGCCGCAGTCCATAAGATCACAAAGAGTCAGACACAACTTAGAGACTGGACAACAACAACAATAAAGAACTCAAGAAATGACACAAGAATGTTGATATAGAATGATTTTTAAGAGCTTCCTTGGTGGCTCAGTGGTAAAGAGTCCACCTGCCAATGCAAGAGACACAGATTAGATTTTTGGTCAGGGAAGATCCCCACATGCCATAGAAGAATCAAGCCTGTGTGCCAAAACTAGTGAGCATGTGCTCCAGAGCCCGGGAACCACAACTACTGAGCCCATGTGCCACAAATCCTGAACACCGAGTACCCTAGAGTCAGTGCTCTGCAATAAGAGGAACCACTGCAATGAGAAGCCTATGCACCAACTACAGAATAGCCCTTACTTGCTGCAATTAGAGAAAAGCACACACAGCAATAAAGACCCAGCACAGCCAAAAAAATACACATAAATAAAATTATTTTTAAATTACTTTTAAAATATATAGTTAAGTCTAATTAGGTGTTTAAAATAAACTTGTAAAATTTAACACATTTGTTTACTATTTCAGAAAAAGTAATAATATTCAAGGAATTAAATTTCATATTAATTCATCAAAACCTGAGAAGGGAAATGAAAAGAAAGGAGAGAAATAAGGATTACTGTACTTCAAATTATATTTTATTTATCATAAAAGCACAATATAAAATAAAGCCAGTTAGAAAAATCATTTCAATCATGTTTATAGAAAACTTCATTAAATCAAGGTAGCAGAGAGCACATTTAGCTCAGATGTCTAAAGTAATTAAAATATTTTAAAATGTGTTTTAATAAAAGATGAATGAATCCATCATCATATTGGAAAATAAGGGATCCAACTGCTGAAGAGAAATTTTAAAGTCCTTCTAAAATGAAAGCAAATGAAATGGTTCAAAATCCGCAGACCAAAACATATGCAGAAGCAAAATAATACTAATATAAGAGGATGCCTGCAAAAACTATAAATATAAATGAAAATGTAAAATATTTTAACTAAGTAGATTATTTACTACCCCTAATTTTACTGACTTTCAGGCTACAAGACATTTTGTTTTATGACAATATCCAAGAACTTCTCTGTTAACAGAATGACATATTTACCCAGGGAGACAATCTAGCCTGAAAACAGGCAACAGGCACTGTATTTACAGGAATAGCAGATCAGGGATTTAGCGCCTTGCTGCAAATATCACCTCCTTTGTTCTTGCTACAAACTGAAGAATCAGTTGCATCACCTGCACAGAAAAGCAGAGGAGGTCAGGGGTATATTTTGAGTAGCATCCTCCCAGTTCTACAGAGAGCTCAGGTAGATTTGAAACATTTATTTTCAACTTTATCTGAAAAAAATAAAGAATAGGATCCTAATTCTTTTGACTAAAGAATAATGAAAGGAGTAATTGCCAGAGTACAAGTAAAGAACATTAGAAAGTTAATGCTAAAACAGGTGGAAGATGCCTAGGAACTTATAGGAGAAAAGTGGACTTTAGAACTTAAGGATCAGAGAAAAGAGACAAAATGGGAGATGTTAGTAAACCCTGATTCTCTAAGTCATACTGAAGAACTGTCTCATTTTTCAAGCAACTGAAGGATTTTAAACATAGGAGTTTTGTGATTAAAATGCCTTTTAGGAAAATTCTCTAAATTCCAAGGAGATTCACTGGAGATTGTACTAGAGAATGATGAGACCATGATGGCCGATGATTGTAGTGACCTGGACAAAGGTAGTAGCAATGAGAATGGAGAGAAATGGAAATAGCAAAGATATCTTGGAGGTCATCAGGAGTAGTCAAAGTGTGGCCAAGAAGAGAGAAACAAGGCCATTCATGAAGGCAGGCAGCACAAGTCTGGGGAGGATGGCATGGAGATGCACAGTTCAGATTGGTTCATGTTAGAGTAAGCCTCCTGATGGAGGTACTCGGTGTTTCAAGGTACATGGATTGTTGCAAGGGGGTGCTATGGATGACACAGAATCTGCCAAGAACATGATGTTGAGGGCCAAAATCTATCAAAATTCGATAGGCCTTATCTGCCTATCAAAACAAATGAAAAATATAGAGACGGATTTCCTCTATTTTTGCAGAAAATCGAAAGGTAGGTTTTATTCTCAGCCAGTGGAGAGGGGAACACAGTAGATTCCCCATGAGGAGTCCAGGGGTTTATACAAGACAAGGGCTCTCAGTCAGGAGTAGGTGCTGAGGAACAAAGGAGCTAGGATCTTGATTTCTTCCTCTTGCCTTGTTTCAAAGACAGTCATATACTGGCATCAGGACCCCAGTAATTGAATCTGGCTGTTCAGTGGCTCTGAGGCCTACTTTTTTGATATGTAACTACAAAGGGGAAGGCTATTGTAAGGGTAAACACCAAAAATAGGATGTATTTAGCATAGAGTCAAAAGAAAAAATGTGAGTTGTAGCCCCTGCAGAGTTAGGGGGCAGAAAAGCAAACTTAGTGACAGACATTCAGAGTTAGGAGGCAGAAAAGCAAACTAACTTAGTTACAGACATGCAGTGTCAAGAGCAGTTATTTCATTTATTTTAAAATTTAGAATTGGGAGTGTTCATGTTTGCTCACTATTCTCTTTATCCTCTTTGTTCTCTGGAAAGCGAAAGCAAAACTCATTTCTCTTTTTTTTTCCTTTTCACTGCAACAATCAGTTCTGTTCAGTTGCTCAGTTTTGTCCATCTCTTTGCAACCCCATGGACTGCAGCTTAACAGGCTTCCCTGTCCATCATCGACCCCCGGAACTTACCCAAACTCATGTCCATTGAGTTAGTGATGCCAACCAACCATCTCATCTTCTGTCATCCCCTTCTCCTCCCACCTTCAATCTTTCCCAGAATCAGGGTCTTTTCAAACAAGTCAGCTCTTTGCATTAGGTGGCCAAAGTATTGGAGTTTCAGCTTCAACATCAGTCCTTCCAATGAACACCCAGGACTGAGTGTCTTTTAATTTCATGGCTGCAGTCACCATCGGCAGTGATTTTGGAACCCCAAAAAACAAAGTCTGATACCATTTCCCCACCTATTTGCCATGAGGTGATGGGACTAGATGCCGTAATTTTAGTTTTCTGAATGTTGAGCTTTAAGCCAACTTTTTCACTCTCCACTTTCACTTTCATCAAGAGGCTCTTTAGTTCTTCTTTACTTTCTGCCATAAGGGTGGTGTCATCTGCATATCTGAGGTTATTGAGATTTCTCCCGGCAATCTTGATTCCAGCTTGTGCTTCCTCCAGTCCAGCGTTTCTCATGATGTACTTTGCATATAAGTTAAATAAACAAGGTGACAATATACAGCCTTGATGAACTCCTTTTCCTATTTGGAACCAGACTGTTGTTCCATGTCCAGTTCTAACTGTTGCTTTCTGACCTACAACACTGCAACAATGGTACCATAGAAAGAAGTGTAGATGGCATGTAAATCTGTCCCTCACTTTCAAATTATATTTTTAGGTTAAATTAATAAGTATCTGTGTCATAGAAAATGTTCAGGTCTCTTGAATATGTTAATTTATTAATTATTTGCTTGACTCATTATTTATTGAGAACTTAACTATATACCTGGCAGAAAGTGAAGAAGAACTCAAAAGCCTCTTGATGAAAGTGAAAGTGGAGAGTGAAAAAGTTGGCTTAAAGCTCAACATTCAGAAAACGAAGATCATGGCATCGGTCTCATCACTTCATGGGAAATAGATGGGGAAACAGTGGAAACAGTGTCAGACTTTATTTTTCTGGGCTCCAAAATCACTGCAGATGGTGACTGCAGCCGTAAATTAAAAGACGCTTACTCCTTGGAAGGAAAGTTATGACCAACCGAGATAGCATATTGAAAAGCAGAGACATTACTTTGCCAACAAAGGTCCGTCTAGTCAAGGCTACAGTTTTTCCTGTGGTCATGTATGGATGTGAGAGTTGGACTGTGAAGAAGGCTGAGCGCCGAAGAATTGATGCTTTTGAACTGTGGTGTTGGAGAAGACTCTTGAGAGTCCCTTGGACTGCAAGGAGATCCAACCAGTCCATTCCGAAGGAGATCAGCCCTGGGATTTCTTTGGAGGGAATGATGCTAAAGCTGAAACTCCAGTACTTTGGCCACCTCATGCGAAGAGTTGACTCATTGGAAAAGACTTTGATGCTGGGAGGGATTGGGGGCAAGAGGAGAAGGGGGCGACAGAGGATGAGATGTCTGGATGGCATCACTGACTCAATGGACGTGAGTCTGAGTGAACTCCGGGAATTGGTGATGGACAGGGAGGCCTGGCGTGCTGCAATTCATGGGGTCGCAAAGAGTCGGACATAACTGAGCAACTGATCTGATCTGATCTTATCTAACTATATACCAAGCATTTCACTAAGAGCTGAGAAAGAGAAGGGAAAGGAAGAAGGAATATAATTCTTGTCTTGGTGGAGTTTACTGTGAATATCAATGAATATATAAAGCACAATAGTCATAAACACTGAATGTAGAAGTACACAATGCAATGATGAGAAATGACAAGAAAAATGGACAAAGAGAGATCAAGGAAAGATTCCCAGAAAGTGTCAACATACCTGCATTCTGGGGAAACGGAGGCATTAGCCCGGAAAAGAGACCACAGTCCATGCAAAGACCTGGTATACGTACCAGGGACTATGTCCCATCTGAGAAACTGAAACAGCCACAATTCACATGTATTTCACAATACATGGTTTCTCGAATATCATTAAAATCCTCTTCTATATTTCAAGTATAACTTTTCCTGAAAGAAAGTGAAAGTGAATTCAATCAGTCATGTCCGACTCTTTGCGACCTCATGGACTGTAGCCTACCAGGTTCCTCCATACATGGGATTTTCCAGGCAAGAATACTGGAGGGAGTTGCCATTTCCTTCTCCAGGAGATCTTCCCAACCCAGGGATTGAACGCTGAACCTGGGTCTCCCACATTGTAGGCAGATGCTTTACCGTCAGTGGACAAAAAACACTTGGACATGATTATGCACTGAATCCCATAGTGTACACTAGTAAAATTTGCACAGGTTTACATCTAGGTAACATAGTCAAAGGGCTTTTCATCTGCTAATCACTCATAGTAGCCTACAGCATCTGCAAGTCTCAAATAGTAATGAATGTGTCAGAGCACATTGTATTCATTTATGAGGTACCAGGTGTGCTGGACAGCCAACAGTTTCAGAATGATGGGCTTTTATGTTACATCTGGGTAACACAAGGACTTCCTCAGTCACCCTCACCATCTTAAGCAGCTGTGAGCTAAAGCTCATTTACACCCACCACCACTCAGGAGACCTCCAAAGCTCTTTTTCTTTAATTGAAGTGTAGTTGATTTACAATGCTTTGTTCATTTCTGTAGTAGAGTTAAAGCTCTTTTAAACATTCAGCCAGGCTTCTGATGAAGTTTTTTGCTTCTGTTCCTGACACTAAACCCTTAAATACATGGGAATATTCAGAAAGCATTTTAATAGCATGAAGACTAAGAGGTGCTGCAACAGTCTTGACACCCTAATTTCTCTAGCATGGGGAACTTCCAGAATGGTGCAATGAGGATCTTGGCTAACTCTCTTCCCCCCCTCCCCAAAAAAAAAAAGATAAAACTGGTCTATATTTTAAATTGAGTCTCTGGAAATGGAGCAAAGGTGTACAACAAATTGAAAAGTGTTGAGAAAAACTCTTGAACTTGGAGTAAGCACAGGGCAGTTCTACTAGGGCAGGGAAGTCCATGAAAATGAGAAGTTTCCCTGTTGAATGTGGTAACTTGATTTAGAGAGAAGTAGAGAGATCACCCAAATCAGGGGCATCACTAAACCAGGAAACTCGAAAGAAAAGAGATGTGAAAGTTTAACTTCCCAGTTGGCCTGGAGGTATAACACTGGATGGAGCAACAAATCTTCAGGCTAGCCAGAAAATTTAAAAAGATACCTATGAGTATGATATGACTAATCTGCCACATATCCCTAGCAGTCTGGAAGGATGCACATGTATGAAACACTGAATGATGGTCAAAAAGACCAGAAACAACCAACTTCAACATTCTGCTGGTCCCTAGATGAAGATGAGGTTTGTACACATGCTGTGAGAAGAAACAAAAAAGACAGGAAGGAAGGAGGAAAGAAAGAAAAAAAGTTAGCAGAGACACCTGTGACTAAATACTGTGGGAGAGTTAGACTGTACAGATTAGCCCACCCAGGCAAGTCATTAAACAAACATATGACAAACAAAGAGTGACAGGAACAAAGAGTAACATGGGGCCATCAGAACCCGCATACCACCTATTAATATAGTATCCATTTTTCAACAACAAAAAAAGGCAGCATGAAAAGAAGAGGAAAGTGTGACTATACACAGGGGAAAGAAAGAAATCAATAGAAATTGTCTTTCATGCTGCTCTGCTACTGCTACTGCTAAGTCGCTTTAGTCGTGTCTGACTCTGTGTGACCCCATAGACAGCAGCCCACCAGGCTCCCCCATCCCTGGGATTCTCCAGGCAAGAACACTGGAGTGGGTTGCCATTTCCTTCTCCAATGCATAAAAGTGAAAAGTGAAAGTGAAGTCACTCAGTCGTGTCCGACTCTTAGCGACCCCATGGACTGCAGCCCACCAGGGTCCTCCGTCCATGGGATTTTCCAAGCAAGAGTACTGGACTGGGGTGCCATTGCCTTCTCCGTTCATGCTGCTCTAGTGTTAGACATAGTAGAAAAACTTCAAAGCTATAAAACAATGAGCATCAGATAAGTTTAAGTTTAAATAAATAAGTTTAAAGACCATATTTAAGAATTAAGGAGAGTATGACAAAAATGATGCAACAAATAGAGAATATCATTAAAGAGAATTTTTTTAAGTAATCAAAAATTTGAAACTGTATAATAAGATCCTAGTAGGACAAAATATAAATATACCAAAATCAATTATATTTCTATATGCTAGCAATCAAGAATCCAAAAATGAAGTTAGGAAAGCAATTTCATTTACAAAAGGCTCAACAGAATAAAATACAGAGGAACAAATTTTAATAAAAGAAATTCAAGACAGGTACACTGAAAACTAAAAAGGAAAAATTAATGCTCTAATGGGGAAACATTTCATGCATTCACAGTAGCATCAAAAAATAATAAATAATAAATAAAATGAATGTTTAAATCTCATAAATTTTTGTTTCTAAGTATATTTGCTGCATGTTGGTTATAGTGAAACTAAACCATGTAAAGGAAGCCCCTTTTTATGCAAAATTGGTAAGATTTTTTTTTTCATCAATATATGTTTAATTTTATTGAGGGTTTCATCAGACATAGTGAGATGATATAGACAATCACATTAATGGATTTTCTTGTGTTATTCTTATATTCCTAGTAAAAACTCTACACGTAGTAACTAAATTTACTTAAACTCCTGAGTGAAATTGGATAATAGCTATTGGATGTTTCATTTATTGGTTTGCTTTGGTTTTTTGTTCGCTTTGTTTATCTTCAAGTCTTCTTGTTAATTTGCTAGGTTTTTGTGTTTTGATATTCTAACCTCATGAAATGACTTAAATTTTTGTTTTCCATTACTTTATATATCTTAAAACTGATCATTATTAAGAGCCTGAAGCTCTATGAATTAGTTAGTTTTGCCATCAGTTTCAATGCTTATGGTAACTAGTACACTTATAGGGTCTCTTTCTCTTGGGTCCTATTTGAATCATTTATAATTTTCAACAAAAATTTCCATCTCATTCTGACTTCAAGTGACCTGAAATGAAGTTATACATAGTTTTCTCTTACTTTCACTCTTAGTTGTATCCAGTAACATCCACTTATTAAATCCCAATGTTCTTCATTTGTGTATTATCTTGCTTGTCATTCCTTCCTGAGTTTATTTTCATATTTATTAAAAAAAAAAAGATGTCTGAGTCTCATTTGGTAGTTTCTATTATGCTTTAATTTCTATTTTATTTTTTAATTTCTATTTTAAAGATACAATCTTTATACTGATTTCCTTTCTTCTTCACTTTTCAATTTATTTTATGGTTCTTTTACTTGTTTCCTGAGTTAATGTCTAAGTCATTTATTTTTAATATTTATTCTTCTCTACAAATACTCTTGGAGCAATATGTTGCTCTGTAAATGTACCATTTATGGTCTATAGCCATACATAGGTACTAAAGAGAATACACACTACCCTACAAAAAGCAATATATAGTCAAAAGATTCAAATGGAATACCAAACATACTGCAAGTAATTGTACTAGTTTGAAGAACTTTAGAATCATTCACAAAATGAAATAAAGCAAAAATGTTGGAGAAGAAAGTCATTTTACTATCCCACAAGAAATCACACTGTTACATCGGTAAGATAACCACACACCAGTTTCAATTTTGAGGTTACTAAAACCACAAGTCCCAACAATGAACTGAGCAAAGCAGCAAGAAATTTCTGCTGACAACCCCACAGCAATTAACAAAAACACAAGATTTCTTCTAAAATAAAATCATGTAGAAGATAAATTCCAAAAAGAAAAATATTTAGCCAGCTTTAATTTTTTGGCACATAATATATTACTGATACCAGTATCACTGATGCAGTGAACATGAACTTGGGCAAACTCCGGGAGATGGTGAGGGACAGGGAGGACTGGCAAGCTGTCATCCATGGGGTAGCAAAGAGTTGCACACGACTGGGTGACTGAACAACAACAACAAATGGTATGATTATTTCTTCCTTGCTTGCTTACTGTTTGCAGTCAGGCCTCTTTTCAGATGAAATTCCCCCTCCCCTGCTTCACAGAAGAGGGGGAATATTCCCCTGGGGCTGTCCCACAATCATAGTCACAGATCCCCTTTTGTTAACCTTCTTGCCAAGCCTAAAAATTCCCTGGAAATAAATGACAAGTTGTCACCTTAGACAAAGAAATCTTCTTGCGTAAGACAATTGTGGGGAGAAATCACCTAGAATTAATTTTAAATGGTATTTTTGAACACATTTATATGAATGTAAGGAGGTGTTCAATCTGCTGCTATTGAAAACTCTATATTATCAGGTGACCTTCCTATATTTCCTCTGAAGAAGTCTGATTTACAACTTTAATGATATTAGAATAAACATTGCCAATTTAATAAAATGCTAACAGAATGTATAAAGTAACATCAATTCCCACTATAGCTACAAGCATTTAGTAGCCAACCAACCACTGTATAATAAAATATCATCTTTCAGTCAGATGATGTTACTCTTTCTTTAAAGGTACAGGAAACAGGAGAGAAAGTGCTCAGACTGTCCAATATGATCACACAGTTGGGCCATTTCTAAACTCCATTCTTCTATTAACCAATTATCTAATCTTCCAAATCTGCCCACATAGTCAGCTCCTTCTTATGGTTGATTTTCAAGATGTTTATATATCCCAGCTCTTTTCCTTTCAAATCTAATTCTAAAGTTCAGTGGTGTTTTCTCTCTGAGGTCTAATTCTTTTCAAGGTGATTTCCATTTAGATAATGATTCCATTTATGTGAATTTAAGAAGCCACTGCTATCCTAGATAATTTCAGTAACAGGGTGCAAAATGGTCTCTGGGTCATTCTAATTCACTTTGCCGTTACCTCTTATTGGATTACCTTCAGATTCCTCACAATCTTAGGGAATTTTTTTCTAACCGCACCTTTGTGATTCTTCCATGAAGTTATCAATGAGTTCATCCAGCTTTCACCTTTTGAAAACCTGTGTGCAATTTCTCAGCCCTGTCTTTCATGTCTTAGGACACAGAGTAACATTGGCCATTACAGTAGTGATTATTGATATGAACTGGTTCCACATGCCCCAAAATGTACAGTATGCTCTGAAGCCCTCAAAGCGCTAATTCCAAATGGAAATCCATGTCTTTCTCCTCACTTTTACTTTCATTTTTCTTATGTATCTTAAGGAGTATTGAGTTTTAAGCTACGCTAACCACATCTGTTAAAGTGTGATTCAGTATACCAGCAAATTTGAAAAATCCAGCACCACAGGACTAAAATCTGGATTATTGGACATAATTATCTGGATTATTATTTTTATTATAAATAAAAATCTGGATTGGAAAATTTGGACCACAGGACTAGAAAAGTTCAGTTTTCATCCCACTCCCAAAGAAGGGCGATGCCAAAGAATGCTCAAACCACCGTTAGTTGCACTCATTTCACATGTTAGCAAAGGAATACTCAAAATGCTTCAAGCTAGGCTTCAACAGTATATGAAACAAGAACTTTCAGATATACAAGCTGGATCTAGAAGAGGCAGAGGAATCAGAAGTAAAATTGCCAACATCTGTTGGATCATGGAAAAAGCTTGAAAATTCCAGAAAAACCTCTACTTCTGCTTCATTGACTACACTAAACCCTTTGACTGTGTAGATCACAACAACCTGTGGAAAATTCTTAAAGAGATAGGAATACCAGACCACCTTACCTGCCTCCTGAGAAACATGTATGCAGGTCAGGAAGCAACAGTTAGGACCTTACATGGAACAATGGACTGGTTCCAATCTGGGAAAGGAGTATGTCAAGGCTGTATATTGTCACCCTGCTTATTTAACTTATATGCAGAGTACATCATGCGAAATGCCAGCTGGATAACTCACAAACTGAAATCAAGATTGCCAGGAGAAACATCAATCACCTCAAATATGCAGATGACACCACTCTTATGGCAGAAAGAGGAACTAAAGAGCCTCTTGATGACGGTGAAAGAGGAGAGTGAAAAAGCTGGTTAAAAACTCAACATTCAAAAAACAAAGATCATGCATCTGGTCCAACCACTTCATGGCAAAGAGATGGGGAAACAATGGAAATAGTGACAGACTTTATGTTCTTGGTCTCCAAAATGACTGTGGATGGTGACTGCAGCCATGAAATTAAAAAACACTTTATCCTTGGAAGAAAAGCAATGACAAACCTAGACAGTGTATTAAAAAGAAGAGACATTACTTTGCCTGCAAAGATCCATATAGTCAAAGCTATGGTTTTTCAATAGGCATGTATGGATGTGATATTGAACGGTGTGCCTTGGAAATGAACATATATCATTCTGTCACTTTTGAGATTGCATCCAAGTACTGCATTTCAGACTCTTCTGTTAACTATGAGGGCTACTCCATTTCTTCTAAGGGATTCTTGCCCATAGTAGTAGATATAATGATCATCTGAATTAAATTTGCCCATTCCAGTCCATTTTAGTTCACCGATTCCTAAAACATCTCCTGTTTGACCACTTCCAATTTACTTTGATTCATGGACCTGACATTCCAGGTTCCTATGCAATATTGCTCTTTACAGCATCAGACTTTATTTCCATCAATCACATCCACAACTGGGTGTTGTTTTCACCTTGGCTCCGTCTCTTCATTCTTTCTGGAGTTATTTCTCCACTGATCTCCAGTGGCATTTTGGACACCTACTGACCTGGGAAGTTTATCTTTCAGTGTCATATCTTTTTGCTTTTCATAGTGTTCATGGGGTTCTCAAGGCAAGAATACTGAAATGGTTTGCCATTCTCTTCTCCAGTGAACCACATTTTGTCAGAACTGTCCACTATGACCTGTCAGTCTTGGGTGGCCTATATGGCATGGCTCATAGTTTCATTGAGTTAGACAAATCTGTGGTCCATGTGATCACTTTGATTAGTTTTCTGTGTTTGTGATTTCGATTCTGTCCACCCTTTAATGGATAAGGATAATAGGCTTATGGAAGCTTCCTGATGGGGCAGACTGACTGTGAGGGAAACTGGGTCTTGTTCTGGTGGGCGGGGCCATGCTCAGTAAACTTTTAATTCAATTTTCTGTTGATGAGCAGGGCTATGTCCCCTCCCTGTTTTTTGACCTGAGACCAAATTATGGTGGAGATAATGAAGATAATGGTGACCTCCTTCAAAAGGCCCCATGCACACACTGTCATGCTCAGTGCCCCTGACCCAGCAGCAGGCCACCACCAACCCATGCCTCCACTGGAGATTGCTGGACACTAACAAGCAAGTCTCTTCTGGGGTCACTGTTCCTTTCTCCTGGGTTCTGGTGCACAAAAGGTTTTGTTTGTGCATTCCAAGAGTCTGTTTCCCCAGGCATATGTAAGCTCTGTAATCAAATCCCACTGGCCTCCAAAATTAAAGTTTCTG
This sequence comes from Bos mutus, assembly GCF_027580195.1. Classification (NCBI taxonomy): domain Eukaryota; kingdom Metazoa; phylum Chordata; class Mammalia; order Artiodactyla; family Bovidae; genus Bos; species Bos mutus. The sequence continues at coordinate 1,306,562 of NC_091619.1, read as the reverse complement.
GCGGCTCTCAGTCCCTTTACCAGATCCCCAGGTTGAGAAACCTATTGTTGGCCCTAGAACTTTCTTAACAGTGCAAGAATTTCTTTGATATAATTGTTCTGCATTTTGTGGGTCATCTGCTCCATGGCTTTATGGTGGGTTTAATGGTGATTTCCTCCAAGAGGGCTTATGCCACAACCTGCGTGACCCAGGTAGCTGTACCCAGAGCCCCTGCCCCTGCAGCAGGCAACTGCTGGCCCATACCTCTACAGGAGACTCAGACATGGGTCTGACTCAGTCTCCGTGGGGTCTTTGGGTCCTGGTGCACACAATGTTTTGTTTGAGCTCTCTAAGCCTCTCTGGCAGGTATGGGGTTTGATTCTAAACATGATTTCACCCCCTCCTACCATCTCCCTGGGGCTTCTCCTTTGCCCTTGGACGTGGAGTATCTTTTTTGCGTGGTATCCAACATTCTCCTGTTGATGGTTGTTCAGCAGCAAGTTGTAATTTTGGAGTTGTCACAGGAGAAGATGAGTACATGTCTTCTACTCTGCCATCTTGCCAAGATGCCTCTTGCCACCTTACCTGCCTCCATAGAAATCTGTATGCAGGTCAAGAAGCAACAGTTAGAACTGGACATGGAAAACAGACTGGTTCCAAACTGGGAAAGGAGTATGTCAAGGCTGTATATTGTCACCCTGCTTACTTAATTTTTATGCAGAGTGCATCATGTGAAATGCCAGAGTGGATGAAGCACAAGCTGGAATCAAGATTGCTGGGAGAAATATCAATAACCTCAGATACACAGATGACACCACCCTTATGACAGAAAGTGAAGAGGAACTGAAGAACCTCTTGATGAAAGTGAAAGAGGAGAATCAAAAAGTTGACTTAAAATTCAACGTTCAAAAAACCAAGATCATGTTATCTGGCCTCAATTTTTCATGGCAAATAGATGGGGAAACAATGGAAACAGTGACAGACTTTGTTTTCTTGGGCTCCAAAATCACTGCAGATGGTAGCTGCAGACATGAAATTAAAAGATGCTTGCTCCTTGGAAGAAAAGCTATGACCAACCTAGACAGCATATTAAAAAGCAGAGATATTACTTTGCCAACAAACGTCCATCTAGTCAAAACTATGGTTTTTCCAGTAGTCATGTATAGATGTGAGATTTGGACTAATAAGAAAGCTGAGCACTGAAGAAGTGATGCTTTTGAACTGTGGTGTTGGAGAAGACTCTTGAGAGTTCTTTGGACTGCAAGGAGATCAAACCAGTCCATCCTAAAGGAAATCAGTCTTGAGTATTCATTGGAAGGACTGATGCTGAAGCTAAAACTCCAATATTTTGGCCACCTGATGTGAAGAACTGACTCATTGGAAAAGACCCTGATGCTGGGAAGGATTGAAGGTGGGAGGAGAAGGGGACAACAGAGGATGAGACTGTTGGATGCCATCACTAACTCGATGGATATGAGTTTGAGCACGCTCCAGGCATTGGTGATGGGCATGGAAGCCTGACTGCTGCAGCCCATGGAGTCACAGAGTCAGACACAACTGAGTGACTGAACAGAACTGATCTATGGATATGAGAGTTGGACAATAAAAAAGGCTAAATGCCAAAGAATTGATGCCTTTTGAACTGTGGTGTTGGAGAAGACTCTTGAGAGTCCCTAGGACTTCGAGGATATCAAACAAGTCAATTCTAAAGGAAATCAGTCCTGCATATGCATTGGAAGGACTGATACTGAAACTGAAGCTGCAGTACTTTGGCTACCTGATGCGAAGAGCCCGCTTTTTGGGAAAGACCCTGATGCTGGGAAAGATTGAAGGCAAGAGGAGAAGGAGATGACAGAGGGTGAGATGGTTGGATGGAATCACTGACTCAATGGACATAAATTTGAGCAAACTCCCAGAGATGGTGAAGAACAGGAAAGCCTGGCTGCTGCAGCCCATGGGCTCCCAAAGAATTGGACACAAGTGAGCGACTGAACAATATCTACCACATCTTAGACTAGTGCTGTCTAACAAAACTAGCTGTATGGTGGAAATTTTCTATTCTCAATGTCTAGTATAGCAATTTCGGAGAAGGCAATGGCACCCCACTCCAGTACTCTTGCCTGGAAAATCCCATGGATGGAGGAGCCTGGTAGGCTGCAGTCCATGGGGTCACTAAGAGTCGGACATGACTGAGTGGCTTCCCTTTCACTTTTCACTTTCACGCATTGGAGAAGGAAATGGCAACCCACTCCAGTGTTCTTGCCTGGAGAGTCCCAGGGATGGGGGAGCCTGGTGGGCTTCTATCTATGGGGTCGCAGAGAGTAGGACATGACTGTAGTGACTTAGCAGTAGCAGTATAGCAATTTAATTTAAGAAACAAGAGTCTAAACTGAGCAGTTTAAACTGAAAACAATAACTTTTTATTTTTATCTATATCCCTATGCCTTTCTGTGATTCAAATGTGTCTAGCCCACAAATCACTCAGACCTTCTCTTCATGTCTGATTCTTGGTTCAGCTCAGGCTGGGACCTTTGACACACTTGATTGCTGACTGCAGTGCTTCATTTAGGGAGTCTGGAGGATCCATCTCCTCAACACACTACCCTACTCCATCCACACCACCAAGTCCATGATAGCTCATATTCTATGGCTAAGATGACTGTTTGCTAATTCTTTGCACTATTTTGAAATACATCAGAAGGTGAATTGGCCACTGTGTAGGCTGGTTTCTCATTAGCCTGAGTACACTTGCTCTGAGCATCTCCAGCCAGGGTAGTTGATACTTCTTAGGTTCATGAAGGCTTTCAATGAGAAATACTTGAAGAAAAGATTTAATACTAGACTTCATTTTTTATATTTTTCATTCCTGTTAAATCAACATTTTGTCCATGTACTTCTAATTTAAATTTTTATTTCACTGCTCATACTCCAGCAAATTTTTTTTTTAGTTGTTCTTAGTTTATATCATAGAGTGTAGACCCTCAGAGCAAGTGCTATTTCTTGTGGCAAGTGCTTGTGTAGACCTTCTTACTAGTTCATATACTTTATGAACTTTGCATAATTTTGGTTTTATTATTATTTTTTTGGACTTCATATCCAAGATATCACACTGCATTTAATTATCGTGTCTCTTTAGTCTTCTCCAATCTGTGACAGCTTCCCCAACTTCCCTTGTTTTCAAGACCTGAATGATTTTGAAGACCACTGGGCACATATTTTGTAGGATTTTCCCACTTTGGATTGTCTGATATTTTCTCATGATTCGTTTGGGGTTGTAAGTTTGAGGCAAGAATACAACAGATGTGACAATCCCTTCTTATCACACCATATTGGGGGACATGATAGTAGCATGACTTATGACTGGCAGTGATAATCCAGATCACTCGACTAATCCTGTGTCTGCCAGGTTTTGCCACCCAGGTTACTACTTTACCTCTCACACTCTATGAACTGGAAATGAGAAACTAAGTTCAGCCCACTTTCAAGGGCAGAGAATCAAACTCCACATCCTAGATGGGGAGTTCCTACACAGATAGTCTGAGATTTTTCTGTAAGGAAGACTTACCTTTTCCCCCATTTTTAATTTATTTATTGCATATTCTATTTGTGTGGGATTATGTTTGTTTAATTTATGCTTTTAATTTTACTAAGATTTTTAGGACCTCCTGTCACCTCTTCTAACCACATCATTGACCACTCACTAATTTTTCCTTGTAAATCAGCTCTCCAAGTTGAGGTGACTTAAAACATCATCAGAAAAGATACATGCCCCTCAGTGTTCATTGCAGCACTGCTTACAATAGCCAAGACATGGAAGCAACCTAAATGTCCATTGACAAAGATATATTATGAAAACACTAGCCAAAAGGAAACTGGCATGGTTATACTAAGATATGACAAAGTAGCCTTAGAGTAAAGGAAGCATTATAAGGTATAAAGAAGGAAATGCATCACAAAAATAGCTATACCATTTCAAACGTTTACACATCTAGGAAATATATCTTCAAAATTATAAAGCAAAACCTGATTTTTTAAAACCTTTTTAAGTATAAGAATGATGGTGAGTTCTTTTAATGTCCTTGTAAGTAAAATAGAAAAGGCAAATCTACAAGTATGTATAACTTTTGAACAGCACAATTAATAAATAAGACAATTGATATATTTATTTTTTAATTTACCAACCAAAAAATATGCATACTTTTTATGTACATATGAAACATTTATTCAGATGAATGGGTAAAAAATGAGATATATCTATACAGTGAAATATTATTCAGGCTTTATGAAGAAGGAAATTTGCAACAGAATGAATAAACCTAGAAGGCATTATGCTTAGTGAAAGAAACTAGTCACAGAAGGACAATTACTGTATGATTCCACTTACATGAAATATCTAAAATAGTCAAATCCATAGAAGCAGGGAATCAGATGGTAGTTGCCAGGGAAAGAAGAAGGGAGAAAAGGGAAATTGACTTCTAATGGTATTTAAATTTTTTGTTACACAAGATGGCTAAGTTCTAGAGATCCACTGCATAATACCTATAGTTAACAGTATGGTGTTGTGCACTTTAAAATATGCTAAGAAGATAGATCTCATGTTAAGTGTTCTTACCAAAGCAAAAACAAACACAAGGGAATACAGGAAATTTTTAAGTGAAGGCTATATTTAGTACCCTGGTTGTGGTGATGATATCATGGATGCAGGCATGTGTCCAAACTCATCAAGATATCCACTTTAAATTTTTAATATATCAGCTATACCTTAATAAAGCTAAATGTATGACATGTTTTCTTTTTTCCATGAAGCAATGGGAATAAATTTCAAGTGTTTAAAATCATGCAAAGTGTTTTCTGACAAGTGGAATTAAACTAAAAAATCAATGATGAAAAATATAACCAAAAATTCTTCCATGTCTGGAAATTCAGAAATACAAATTCTAAATAACTAGTGTGTACAAGTGGTCATTAGAAAATGTATTGAAATGATAAAGACAATATGGCATATCACACTTTCTAATATTTCTAATAAGTAGCAAAAGCCATGCTTAAAGCAAATTATTAGCCTTAAAAGCATATATAAGAAAATGATGTATTGATGTTTTTCTTTCTGGCAAAACCAATACAATATTGTAAAGTTAAAAAAAATAAAATTATTACAAAATAAAAAAAGAAAATAATGGCTGTAAATTAACATCTACATCAAGAAACTAGTAATATAATGCAATGTTATGATTCATAATAAAAAGCATATATGGTATTGGTCTCCATTTCTGGCACAGAGTTCCTAGAAACCTTGGAATTTCCTAAATGTTGAGAATAATCAAGTCATATTTTGTTAGTTAATGAGGTAATTTTGGAAAGCCCCTAGAAAACCTAAAGATGAAGGGAGTTGTCAGTGGAGAAAACCATGTGATTGGAGGATTGGAACTTTTAGTCTCACACCTTGACATCTGGGGAGAGAAGAGGGACTAGAGATTGAATTCATCCTAATAGCAAATGATTTGCTCAATTTTGCCTATGTAGCTTCCATAAAAACCCAAAAGAATGATGTTTGGGTTTTCCCTGGTGACTTAGCTGGTAAAGAATCTGCCTGCAAGGCAGGAGACCTGGGTTTCTTCCCTGGGTTGGGAAGATCCCCTGGAGGAAAGCATGGCAACCCACTTCATTATTCTTGCCTGGAGAATCCCCATGGACAGAGGAGCCTGGCAGGCTACGGTTCACGGGATTGCAATAGGGTCAGACATGACTGAGTAACTAAGCACAGCACATGGTGTTTGGAGAGCTATCAGTTTGGTAAAAATGTTGAAATATAGGAGAATAGTTTGCTTGAAAGGGCATGGAAGCTCCACAACCTAAACCCATATCTTTCCCTATTTATCTTCCATTTTGCTGTTACTGTTCTTTTGTAATATGTAATCTAATAAGTAAATGTTTCTCTGAATTCTGTGAGCCACTCTAGGAAATTAATCAAATCTAAGAAATCTAAGAATGATGTTATAGAAACATGTTAATAGACATTAACATGACAAAAAGATATCATGCCCAAGCCAATGGTAAATTAGAAATTTGAACAACTCGAACAAATTTTTTTGATTTATTTTATTGAAATATAGTTAACTTACAATGTGAAAATCTGCTGTATAGCAAAGTGTTATTTATTTATTCGTATATTTATATATACATTCTTTTTTATATTCTTTTCCATCATGTTTATCACAGGATACTGAACACAGTTCCCTGTGCTATGGGCATTGTTGTTTATTCATTCTATATTTTAGTGAGCATCCAATAATTCTAAAGTCTCAATCCATTCCTCCCCCATCCCACCCCACCTTGAAAAGTACAAGTTTGTCCTCTATGTCTGTGAATATGTTTCTGTTTCATAGATAGATAGGTTCATTTGTGTCATATTTGAGATTCCATATATAAAAGTGATATCATATATTTGTCTCTCTTTTTGAATTACTTCACTTAGTAGGATAATTCCCTAGGTCCATCCATGTTGCTGCAAATAGCATTATTTCATTGTTTTTTATGACTGAATAGTATTTCATTGTATATATGTACCATATGTGTGCATGCTCAGTCATTTTAGGTGTGTTTAACCCTTTGTAACCCCATGAACTATAGCCTGCCTATTTCCTCTATCCATGCAATTCTCCAGCAAGAATACTAAAATGAGTTGCCATGCTCTCCTCCAGGAGTTATTCCCAATCCAGGGATTGAATCCACATCTCCTGTGTCTCCTTCATTGTAGGCAGATTCCTTACCTGGGAAGTCCATGGCAACTCTATTTTAGTTGTTCTGAGGGACCTCCATACTGTTTTAAATAGTAACTGTACCAATTTATATTCCCAGCAAAAATGTATGAGGGTTTGCTTTTCTCTACACTCTCCTTCTCCAGCATTTGTTATTTGTGTTTTTGTTGTTGTTGTTGTTGTTTTTATGATAGCAATTCCAACTAGTGTGAAGTGGTACCTCATTGCAGTTTTGATTTGCATTTCTCTAATTATTAGCAATTTTCAGAATCTTTCTGTATGCTTGTTGGCCATCTGTATGTACAAATCCTTTTAGAACATAACTTACCAAAGTTGACACAAAAAAGAAATTGACAACTTGAAAAAAAAATTTTATTTTTTAAAATTAGCAGTGAAACTTAAAACTCTTCCTCCAAAATATTTTTTTAAATATGAAGAAAAATAAAATAAAAAATAAAAACTTTCCTGGAGGATAGAAACAGAGGAAAGATGTCTCAATTTATGAGGCAAAAAAACCCTCAACGAAATAATTCTTGAGAAAATTATAAGAATTTTTAAAAATGAAACATTGTAAATAAAAGATTAGCAAACTGAATCTACACAATATATTACAAACAAAATAAGTTTTAGAAACACACTTTTGTTTTGCCATTTGAGAATCAAAACGTGTGATTCATGGCATTAAAAGTAAAAGAAAGATATAAACAATTTGTTATCTCAAGAAATGCAGAATAAGCCCCTAGCTATTCATAATATAATAACAAAAAAAATTTAGCAACTTTGAAAGAAACTATTCTTAATCTGATAAAAAGTATACATGAAATACTATAGAAATTTTAACATATTAATTCTTGAGTAATTCTTATCCAAGTAAAAAGATAAGAATGCCAGCTGTCTATTCTATTCATCAGTGTAATGACATTCATAATGAATACAACTGGGCAAGAAAATTCAATAAAAGATAGGATTGAAAGAAGCAATAGGAATTTTCTTATTTAAAGTTGTCATGAGAGTATGCACAGAAAATCCAAAAGGATCCACAGATAAAATATTAAACTTAATAAGTCAATTTAACACAGATACTGGCAACAAAGGCAAAATATTTTTTTTAATATTTCAGTATATTAAGAAAAAACATCATGCAAACACATACACGTGCCTGCATACTCTCATACAAAGCCCTCGTATTTTAAGACTTAAGACCTATTTCTGAAAGTCACTCATCCAGAGATCATAGTTAAACTCATGAGTAAATTAATATTTTCCAAGGTCAGGTTTTTAGAGGAAAACCATAAGTTCAAGAAGCCACCTCTGAGGAAGGCTGACATGGGGGAAGGAGGAGAATGAGAAGAGTAAAGAAAAAGAGGAAAGGTGTAAAAAGGATATGGCAGTTGTAGCAAAACAACAGAAAGCAGAATAACATCAGAACTTTGAAGCAAATAAAACTCTAACTTAGCTGTTTTACAAAGAAAAATAAAACTCCTTGTGTTCATTGACTAAAATATCCAGAAGTAGGTCAGTCTACTGATCTACTGTTTGATTCTGTCATTATTCTGTTATATTTGAGAACTTCATTCCTGGGCCAGCTTTACCCATGGAACAAAATTCTATATCAACTTGGAGCTTTGAAGGCATCATACCATCCAGACGAAGAGAGAATTCCTCCTTTTTCAAACACCAAATAGAACTATAGACTTCCATAAGGTCAGATCAGCAATTATTCCAACCAAGTATTGCAGGAGGACGTGAAATGCTGTTCATTATCTCAGATCTTGGTTCTCATCTGGGGTCAATTTTGCCCCCTAGGGACATTTCAAAATATTTGAAAATATATATTTTTTTATTATAACTGGGAAGGTGCTATTGGCATTTAGTGAATAGAGGTCAATGATACTGCTAAAAATCCTACAGTCCAATGAACAAGCTTCAATATCAAAAAATTAATCAGCCCAAAGTGTCAGAAGTTTAGGGCTTGAGAAATCTTTAGACAAGAGGTTCTTAAACTTAAGAGTACATCCAAATAACCTAAAAAGCCTATTAGCAAACAGAATTCTGGTCCCCATTCCAGGATTTTTTGTTTCAGTAGGTTTAGAGAATGGGAGCCTGAAAATTTCTTCTAACAAGCTCACAGGCACTACTGCTGCAGCTGATTCATAGTCCACACTCCAAGAAACACACTGATGAGGGCCCTGGCCTTAGCAGAGGGTGCAGTGAAGCATACAACAGCATACCTATCCTGTAAGAGTGGTTGGAGTTGGAGTTTAATGCATCCTGGAGAAACAACCATATATACTAATAGAGAGGAGGAAAAAATATTGTTTTAGTCATTCCCTACCCTGCCTGAATCCTAAAGTCCACATCGTCCTAAAATATTCAGGTGGCAGAACTGCTTCCAGCACTCCTGGCTTTTCCAAAACTTCTGCTTTCTCTAACCTCCTTTCCCAAGTCTTACAAAAAATATACTCATATTCTATACCATCTGCTGTTTTAATTAAAATGAATTTGGATTTTTTAAAACAGAGTATCAGGACTTTCCTGGTAGTCCACCAGTTAAGGCTCCATGCTTCCAATGCAGGGGGCACATGTTACATCCCTGGTAAAGGAACTAAGATCCTCCATGCCAGGTGGTATGGCCAAAAAAAAAAAAAAAAAAAAGAAGTTTCTATAAAAGTATGAAATAGGCAAAAAAAAAGAAAATGTAAACAAAAGTCAGAGATAAAACTGACATGATAAAACAAAGATATCAAAGCCCCTAAGAGCAAGGAAAGTCCTCTTGACTCATTTGCTTGAATATTTAACAATCCACCTGCACCATTACCCCTTCCACATCCTGCCTGTCATTCATGCTCACTAAATAATGATGAACAAGATATTTCTCTGGTGAATTTTTATAGGCAAACTATAGATACAGTATCGGCACAAGTAGTTTTCTTCAGAAGTGTTCAGGGTAGAAATAAGGAGAGTATGATATATTTTAGTAAGAGGAAAATTCAGAATATTAACTAAAAAGGAAAAAAAGGAGATTATTTTGAAAAAAAAAAAAAAGACTGTTAACATGGCAATCAACTCAGATTATTTTACTATACAAACACATACATAAGAGATCTTGCTTAGGATTCACTTAGAGCAAGCCTTGCAAAGAACTTTCTTTCAAAGAACGCATAAGAAGAAAAAGAAAAACATAAAGAACTGCAATGTTCTGGGTAAAGAGGAAAGTAGATCTCTGCATGACATTAGTCAAGGGATGGTTACTTCTATTGTAGGACCAACGAAGGCTTCCTGGAGGAAGAAGGAGCTCAGCTTCTCCAAGATAGAAAATCATCCAAGCAGATACAGTGAAATTAAGTTAAAATGCTGGTCATCTCTGCAAATATGATTATCTTGGCATAAATACAGTTAGCTCACTTTGACAAATGATATTTCAGTAGGAGTAAAAAAAAAATGTTATAAAATAAGAAGCCAAAGGGATGTCACAATTTAGTCCAGTACATCATTTCATTTAGTCTGAGATACATTCTTTCTCACACTTCACATCTGAAATCTATGTGGATTCTACTAGTGATATTGTCTTATAATGTACAATTTTTTATCATTTTTCCACCAGATATGAATTATGATTTATCTAAAGCTTATCAGAACACTGATTTGATCAAATATGATGGTTGCTGCTGCTGCTGCTGCTAAGTCACTTCAGTCGTATCTGATTCTGTGTGACCCCATAGACGGCAGCCCACCAGGCTCCCCCATCCCTGGGATTCTCCAGGCAAGAACACTGGAGTGGGTTGCCATTTCCATTTGATGAAATATAATGAGAGTGACTCCTGAGCTGTCAACCTGAGTTTCTGGGCTCCTGGGTAATTGCTCTAAATGGGAAAGAAGACACGGCGAGGGCTCACAAGATAGTCTGATATGACCTGTTAAGAACACAAGCAGTCAGACAGAAAAGGACAAATTATAACATTGCTTACATGTGGAATTTAAAAAATGATACAAATAAATTTATCTACAAAGTAGAAATAGAGTTACAGTTTTACACAACAATCTTATGGTTACTAGGGAAAGGGAGTGAAGGATAAATTGGGAGATTGGAATTGACGCATACGCATAAATATATATAAAATAGATAATTAACAGGGGACCTACTGTGTATCACAGGGAATTCTACTCAATACTCTGTAATGATCTATGTGGGAATTTCTATTCCCACATATTCTATTCTAAAAAGAGTGGATATATGTATAACTGATTCATTTTGCTGTACAACAGAAAGTAACACAATATTTAAATCAACTATATTCTGACAAAAAAAATTAAATAAAAAAGAACAGAAGCAAACAAAATTACTCTACATAACAGATATTTGTGTAGCTATGTTCATGGCAGCAGTATTCACATAGCCAAAAAGTAGAATCAACTCAAGCTTCCATTGGCAGATAAATAGATAAAATTTGTTATACAGTCTTAAAAAGGAAAGAAATACTAATATGTGTTGCTACATGAATGAATGATGAGGACACTGTGTTGCGTGGAATAAGGCAGTCACAAAAAGAAAAATAGTGATGATTTAACTTATAAGAATTACTTAAAGCAGTCAGATTTCTATAGACAGAAAGTAAAATGAAGGTTGCCAAGGGATGGAAGAGCAATGAATGAGGAATGGGACTTAATGGGCATAGACATTCAGTTTTTCAAAATGAAAAGAGTTCTAGAGATTGGTTGCATACAATGTGAATGTACTCAATCCTACTAAACTTTATGTTTAAAATTACTAATGTGGTAAGTTTTATGTCATGTATATTTTACCATAACTTTAAAAAAATTAGATTTACATAAAAAAGTGAGTTGGGCAGAAAGGGGAAAAGTTCTGATGGAAATGCTGAGACTAGAATGATGTAGTAGACAAAATGGAATGAGTGAGAGAATGGACAGAAAGGAAAGATTAAAAATGAAAACTCACCAACGCCTCCAAAGCCATAATGCAAGACATATCAAAAGGATCAAGGAGGGCACTATTATTGCCACAGATATCAAGCCAATGTACTTGGGGTGTCCTGGCAATATGGAGAGGACACAAGGATGTCACTTCAAACCCATTCACTAGTTCTTCTGGCCCTCTTGCCCACCCGAGTGTCAGCAGCACCATTACCTGCTTACGGACATCTCTGGTTCCCTTTCTCTTATTCCCAGATGTCATATAGTCACAGCCACCCTTAGTCTCTCCTTCTTGCCCCATCCCACCCAGTCAATAGTCCTTCATTCTTACCTATTCTATACCTTAGATCATTATTTTCATTCCTTCAGCACTGTAGTCCCAGAAATAAACCTCAATTTCTATCTTTCTCTCTTTTCCTCTCCCTTCCTACCTCTCCCTCTGTCTCTCTTTCTTCCCCCTCTCCCTCCGTCTCTCTGTATCTCCCCCATCAAATCCCTCCCCTTCCCCAGGCCCTCTCTCTGTTCTTGAGGACCATCTTCTCACATCCCCAGTTCCTTCTCACCCCAGTACAGTATGATGTCCTGGTCTCCTAGACTGCTGTGCTTCACTCGACAACTCAGCCCAGCCGCCTCCCCAGCCACCACATCCAGGGTTACTCGGAGATACCAAGTCCAGTCAGCATTGGGCATGATGTTTCCTTGCTGAGTGCCAGGCTGCTCCTGCTCACCCCTCATCCACATCACCCGCACAGGTTTTGGGTAGAATCCTGAGACATGGCAGACCAGCAGTAGGCGGCCAGGCCCAGGAGTGGGGCCACTGGACAGCCAGGCTTCAGGCTTCACTGGGGTAGGAAGGGGTAGAAAGAGTATCAAGTTATGTCTCTGATCTAGAGCATACAGAGTCAGAAACCCACAAGTGTGGACAATGACCTCTTCCACTTCTTTGGAAACCCAATAATGTATTGATTAAACCCCTCTCTTCATAGGTACCTCCTACTCTTAAATTTAAAGAAGGTGGTGGGAAGTGAAATAGGAAAGTCTTGGGGAGAAAACAGGATTAACCTTGCCTCTGCAGTTCCGCCTTCCCTGCATCGAGGACACCCAGGAGATATCGGGGGCAGGTTTCTGAGAGGAGTGTGTCTATGATACGCAAGATGCCTTGGTACTGAGTAATGAATACACAAAACCACTGTGCATCACTGCCTCCCTCTGGCTCAGGCACACATGAACGATTCTTGATGCTCATGAAATTCAGTCCTCCAAAACCTGCTCTCAAGAAGCTTTGTATGACCTTCCCAGAATGCAGCTCACAACCTGCTATGCCCTGAATCACAAACGGGTCTATAAAGAAAGAAAACAGAGACATAGTGATTTTAAAACACACAAGAAAGAAAGATATGGGGAAAGGACATGGGACTTTGGATTTGGATGGAAAGAAAGGTCAAAGATATGAAATGATGACCCAAAAACCAATTGCTGTACTCAGAGACTTTTCAGAAAGACGAGCATTCTGGAGAGGTATGCATGTTGTAAATAGTGGAGATGGACTCTTGTAAGGAAGTTGGGTGGGCAAGAGGAGAGGAGAGGAGCAATGTGTGATGGAGTCAGGAATGCAGCACTCCAGGGTAAAAGGGAGAGTTACACAGAGAGAAGAGATCAGGCAACAGTTGCTTGAGCAATGGATTGGAGAAGTCACACTTTAGTTCACTCAGGCACAAGGTAGGAAAAAGAGCTTTTTCCTTAGGATCTGAGAGAAGCAAGCTATGCACAAACAAACCAGGAGTTGGCTACAAAAGAGGAATTTCATCTATCACAGAAGACTGCAAGAAACAGGAAGAATCTGGGATACTTGGCGGACATATGGAGTCACAGTTGGACAATACTCTGGAGGGGTATATGCACACACTTGGGTAAAAAGAGAAGGAGAGGACCATGATCAGAGGGAGTCTGAACCAAGAAAGAGAAAAGTCATAGTGAATATCCCCAGTTCAGAGGACTATACTCACATTCAAACTGGAATTCACTTACAATATCCTGCACTTCCAGAGTGAACCCAATGAAGTAAACTCGGAATAGTTCCTCCATCTCAGCCACCTCCTCATCACTGAAGTTGCCCTTCGACCAGGGCTTCAGGAAGATGGCAGTGCCTGAGTCACTGTCCCAGCCATGAATCTGCAAATCATCCAACCAGCCTGAGCCTTGATTTTGAGTCCAGGTGCTGTTGGCAAAGGTCGAAATCTGGATGAGATGGAAGGAGGTTGGCCCCTGGAATGCTGTGGTGGTGAAAGGATAAGAAAAGTGAGGAGAAAGAATTAGGATGGAAAAGAACCCAGAGTCTGAATAACAACATAGAAGCTTAAACATTCCTGGCTCCAGCCCCAACCTCCAGAATAGGGGAGCGCGCGGGAGACAGGAGAGCCCAGACCCTTACTGCTGGTGCAGCATGTTTTTGCTCAGAGCCCCTGACCTGGTCTGGGAACAGTGAGAGTTACTCTTACCATCCTCATTGTCACCACCTGGGACAATAACTGCTAGCAATAGAAGTGGCAGAAGCAGCATTTCAATGGGAAGTAGAACTTCTGACTCTCAGAATTGGCATTTGATCTCTAATTCAGCAAACTTTTTTCTCACTACCTCTATAATAACTTCCTCTCTCTTCCAACTGACAAATCTCTGACCTACATTCCACATCACAGAAAAACGTTCCTCCCACACATTTGGGCTCCCACCCTGCCTCTCATTTCCACTCTAGTCCTTCACTTATAGATTTTATTTTAATGTCTCTGACTTTCAGCTGTTCTCCTTGAACTCAGCTTTTTTCATATTTATTACCTTGGGAAAGCTACCATGTGATGTTGAAAGGTTATTTCACCTCCCCAATCCTTTATTTCCACATCTGTGAAATAAGAGGGTAATATTAAACAATTGCTCAGCTTCCACTCTGTTTTAATCTAGAAGAGTTACATTGGTTTATCCATCCAATTTAACCACCCTCCCCACAGCCCATCTCCTCTGGCACTTTGTCATTACCTCTTACAAGTGTCTAAATGATCCCTCTTTCTTATCACATCTCTCTTGCCTCATCTAACCTTGCATTCTCCTTTGTGTGTTAGTGTGTGTGTGTGTCTGTGTGTCTGTGTGAATGTGTATATGTTTATGTGTCAACAATAATTTACATGCAGGAAACTCATTTAAAACATTTCTTTTAGCTAGAAATCAAATTCCAGAATTAAATTTGATACATACTGCAGTTTAAGCAAAATTGTCTTATGCCATAGTAATTTTTGAGATCAAAATTATATTTACCATTAAAATCTAGCAGGACACTGTTATATCCTCTTGGGCACAAAAGCTTTTCTGTCTCTTGTTCCTTGATTATAGGAAATAGGTTTCATGTGGCCTCATTTCTGTTTCCTGAGTTTCAACAGGTAGATTCAAACAATTACTAATGAGGGAAAGTAAAAGATGCTTGCTCCTTGAAAGAAAAGGTATGACAAACCTAGACAGCGTATTAAAAAACAAAGACATCACTTTGCCAACAAAGGTCCCTGTAGTCAAAGCTATGATCTTTCCAGTAGTCATGTACAGATATGAGCGTTGGACCATAAAGAAGGCTGAATGCTGAAGAATTTCTGGTTTTGAATTGTGGTGCTGGAGAAGACTCTTGAGAGTCCCTTGGACTGCAAGGAGATCAAACCAGGTGATTGTAGAGGAAATCATCCTTGAATATACATTGAAAGGACTGATGCTGAAACTAAAGATTTGGCCACCTGATATGAAGATCCAACACATTGGGAAAGACCCTGATGCTGAGAAATATTAAAAGCAAAAGGAGTAACAGAGAATGAGATGGTTAGATAGCATCACTGATGCAATGGACATGGATTTGAGCAAAGTCTAGGAGATAGTGGCATGCTGAAGTCCACGGGGTCACAGAGTCAGACAAGACTTAGAAACTGAACAACAACATCAATCAGGGAAGGGACAGAATGCAGAAAGAAGAAACAATCAATAAACATTAGAGCAGCCTTTGGAAGAGTTCCTCTTCAAAGAGGCTACGAAGCAATCTTGAAGTTCATCTTCAGGAAATAAAGCCATCACCACAGATGGAGGATGGTTACTCCAGTATGAAGACAAGATTCCAGGAACATTGTCCTGTTACCTCACCCCCAAACAAAGGAAAGTCACACACCCTGCCATCCTACCCCCTCAAATTTTGCCTATAAAATCTTTTCCCCAAAACCATCATAGAGTTTGACATTTTTTAGTACTAGCCACTGATTCTCTTTGCTTGGCTTTGTTTAAACTTTCCTCTGCTTCAAACTCTTACATTTGTCCTATTTTGCTTCAGGCACATAAACTTGTGTTTGGTAACAATTTTGGCAAGCCATCATGGACTCTGTGCCCATAAATCTCAATAGCCCCTCTTTCTTGTCTCATCCCTTTTGCCTCATCTCTCTAACCTCACATTACCCATTCTTTGTGTGAGTGTGTGTGTATTAGTGTGTGTATGTGTGCGTTGATAATCATGTACATGCACATATTTAAAGCACTGTTCTATCTGGCCTAAATCTCAGAATTAAATGTGATAAATATCACAGTTTGTAATATAAGCAAGATTGTCTTAAACCATAGGAATTTTTTATTTTGAAAATTACATTTACTACTGAAATTGAGCAGGACATTGATACTCTCCTGGGCACAAAAGCTTTTCTGTCCCCTGTCCCTTATTTGTAGGAAATAGACTTTATTCAGCCTTTTTTACCTTCCTGAGTTCCAAAAGGCAGATCCAAACAGTTGCTAATCAGGGAAGGGAGGGAATGCAGAAAAAAAGAAGAAGCAATCAAGAAACAATAGGGCAGCCTTGAGAAAATGTCCTGATTCCTCCTCAAAGAATGGACATAACAAAATCTTTGAGTTCTTCCACAGGGAATACCAACTTAAGTGGAGGATAGCAACTTCAGACTGAGCCTAAGAGTCTGGAATATCACCTTGTTACCTCATCACCAAGCAGAAGAAAGTCACACATCCTCCAGCCCTCTCCCAACATTTTGCTTATAAAAACTTTTCCCCAAAACTATCATGGAGTTTGGGATTGCTGAGCATGAGCCACCTGCTCTGCTTGCTTGGACTTGCAAAAACCTTCCTCTGCTCCAGAGTCTATTTCAGTTTGTTTGACCTCACTGTGCCTCAGGCACCTGGACTTATGCTCAGTAACATTTTTGGCAAGGCAGCCAGGAGCCTGTGCCCATGGCAGGTCAACCAGAAGTGGCCCCTTCCCTGAGTCCCTAGCAGATGTTGGGGCTCACTTTGCTCAGAAAACTGGAAGGGACTCTCTCTGATAGGTACAAGTCACCCCACAAGAAAGGCTGTTTGGATTCAAGAAACATCTGAAACTACAATCCACTTTCAGTGTCACGTAAGGTTAAGTTGCTCCAGCTAGCACTGGGAAATCCCTCCACTCCATCTGGGCTATTTCCCTGACAGGAACTGAGCCACTCAGGTCTCCCTGAGAGCCACTCTGGGTATACTCTTTTTCAAGAACTGGGCCAATCTATTTGAGGTCTCCATCTGGGTGTGGAAGTAGACTTATGAGACTACATGTCCTCTGATTTTCTGTCTGTATGACAGTAGCTTATTTGTTTCCATGTTTGCTGTTTGTGTGTGTGTATGTGTATCAGTATTTGCACTGGCCAGTTGAGATGAGTTTTTTTTTAGTAACAGAGCTCTCTATTGCATTGGGCTTCACCTGTGTCAAAGCATTGGTTGGGATTTTCCCTTTTAGACTAACCTTGGTCATTCATTTTGTCTCTGATGGGGCATTCATTGGGAATATCCCTTTCAGGGACTAGAGAACTGAAACTCTCAGAGACCTTTCTTCATTGCTTTGATTTGTTATTTGTCTATGAATAATTTAGTGTGGGTAATTAGAGCTCTGTTTCATCTTATAGGATATTCTTGCAAAAATCAAAGAGATCTTCAGCTACACTCCCAGGAAAAGGAACTGGTATTCCTCTCCCTTTGTGCCTTGATGTAAATGTTCTATCAGAGCTCTCAAGAACACTTATGCACATCATCTCTAATTCCTAAGACTCAAGGGAAAAAATGAAAGAGTGCAGGGAGGTTTTTTATAACTCAGGCAGAAAAGCTATGAGATCTCTGGTCTGTCTTCATGTGAAAATTAACTCATAATTGAATTCCAGTTAATGAACTTAAAAGTAAGCACTTGCAAATTAAATGCCTCTAAATATTTAGAAAATTGATGAGGATGAATTCAGATCCATGGGATCTGGGAAGTATTCAGTACTAAATCAGTTCTCGTATAGAAACATTTTTAAACTTGTTTGATTAATATAGTCATGTCTTTAGAATCATTGATGTTAAGTATTAGATTAGCCAAAAAGTTCCTTCAGTTTTTAAGTAAAAATAAGAGACACTTTTTTTTTCATTTTTACTAAGACCTTTATTGAACAACATATTCATTTTGTTCCATTACCATCTGCCATTTTTTAGGCAACTTCATAGTTCCATCTTCCTAAAACTTTTATCTTTTTAAACAAAGAAATGTTCTAGGTACCTTTTACAGTCTTCCAGGGAATTGAATTTTTCCATTAGAAGAATTTCGTAAAGATCAAAACAAATGGAAATCTGAAAGTACAGTGTCTGTTGAATACAGAGGATAAATCAGAACTTTCCAGGCAAGCTGTAGCAGGTTTTGCCTGGTCATTAAAGAAACAAGCATTCTTGTGTTATCCTGATGGAAGATTATGTGTTTCCTGTTGACTAATTCTGGATGCTTTTTGTAGAGTGTTGCTTTCAGTTGATATAATTGGGATCAGTACTTGTTGTAATTAATTGTTTGGTTTTCTAGAAGAAGTTCATAGCAGAGGACTCCCTTCCAATCCCACCAGATACACAGCATCACTTAATTTGGATGAAGAACAGCTTTGTTGATTCTGGTGTATCATTACACTGGTCTCATAAACTTTTACATTCCACATTATTGTACAGTATTCATTTGTCATCACCCATCACACTTTGTTTTAAAAACAAAATGTTTTCATTGCTGCAACATAGAGAATCACATGCAGAAATATAGTCAAGAATTTTCTTTCACTTAACTGATGTGGAATCCAAATGTCAAAGCAATTAAACATAGCCAAGCTAACCCAAATGATTTTCAGAGCTTCACTTGGATATTTTGAGTATGCTGGCTATCTCCCAAGTTGAATAATATCTATTGCTCTCAATTAATGTCTCAATTTGATCACTATCTACTTCAAATGGTCTGCCAAACTGTGGAGCATTATCCAATGAAAAATCTCCAGCATGAAACTTTACAAACCACTTTTGACACATTCAGTCAGTCACAGCACCTTATCCATATACTGCACAAATCTTTCCCTTTTTTTCAGTTGTATTACCTTTCTTGAAGTAATAAAGCATAATATGAAAAAACATAAAAAATTGCTTTTTTCCATCTTTAATATTCAATGACTACACAAAACTTCACCAATTTTGATAAGATTTTTTAATGCACACTGATATGATTGATTGTGATATACTGTCACATTACAATCTAGCAAAATTGTTTCAAATGAAGTTAAAGATAACTAAGTGCTATCTGAGCCATCTTATAGACAAAAACAAATCACTATTTAGCCAACCCAATATAATTCTGCTGTTGTACCTAGCTTTATTAGATGTTATATCTGTTGCAAACATATCAGAAAGAAAAATAACTTGTTATGATGATACTGGCTTCCCTGGTGGCTCAGACAGTAAAGCGTCTGCCTACAATGTGGGAGACCCAGGTTCAATACCTGAGTTGGGAAGATCCTCTGGAGAAAGAAATGGCAACCCACTCCAGTACTCTTTCCTGGAGAATCCCATGGACAGAGGAGCTTGGTAGGCTATAGTCCATGGGGTCTCAAAGAGTCATGCATGACTGAGCTACTTCACTTTCTTTCTTTCTTTCTTTCTTTCTTTCTTTCTGTGATGATACTGTGAGTGTATGCTAAGTTGCTTCAATCATGTCTGACTCTCTATGACCCCATGGACTGGAACCCACCACGCTCCTCTGTCCACAGGATTCTCCAGGAAAGAATACTGGAGTGGGTTTCCATGCCCTCCTCCAGGGGATCTTCCTGACCTAGGGAGCAAACCTGAATCTTTTTTTTTTTTTTTTTTTAAAAACTTTACAGAATTGTATTAGTTTTGCCAAATATCAAAATGAATCCGCCACAGGTATACATGTGTTCCCCATCCTGAACCCTCCTCCCTCCTCCCTCCCCGTACCATCCCTCTGGGTCTTCCCAGTGCATTAGTCCCAAGCATCCAGTATCGTGCATTGAACCTGGACTGGCAACTCATTTCTTACATGATATTTTACATGTTTCAATGCCATTCTCCCAAATCTTCCCACCCTCTCCCTCTCCCACAGAGTCCATAAGACTGTTCTATACATCAGTGTCTCTTTTGCTGTCTCGTACACCAGGTTATTGTTACCATCTTTCTAAATTCCATACATATGCGTTAGTATACTGTATTGGTGTTTTTCCTTCTGGCTTACTTCACTCTGTATAATAGGCTCCAGTTTCATCCACCTCATAAGAACTGATTCAAATGTATTCTTTTTAATGGCTGAGTAATATTCCATTGTGTATATGTACCACTGCTTTCTTATCCATTCATCTGTTGATAGGCATCTAGGTTGCTTCCATGTCCTGGCTATTACAAACAGTGCTGCGATGAACATTGGGGTACACGTGTCTCTTTCCCTTCTGGTTTCCTCAGTGTGTATGCCCAGCACTGGGATTGCTGGATCATAAGGCAGTTCTATTTCCAGTTTTTTAAGGAATCTCCACACTGTTCTCCATAGTGGCTGTACTAGTTTGCATTCCCACCAACAGTGTAAGAGGGTTCCCTTTTCTCCACACCCTCTCCAGCATTTATTGCTTGTAGACTTTTGAATCACAGCCATTCTGACTGGTGTGAAATGGTACCTCATAGTGGTTTTGATTTGCATTTCTCTGATAATGAGTGATGTTGAGCATCTTTTCATGTGTTCGTTAGCCATTTGTATGTCTTCTTTGGAGAAATGTCTATTTAGTTCTTTGGCCTATTTTTTGATTGGGTCATTTATTTTTCTGGAATTGAGTTGTAGGAGTTGCCTGTATATTTTTGAGATTAGTTGTTTGTCAGTTGCTTCATTTGCTATTATTTTCTCCCATTCTGAAGGCTGTCTTTTCACCTTGCTAATAGTTTCCTTTGTTGTGCAGAAGCTTTTAAGGTTAACTAGGTCCCATTTGTTTATTTTTGCTTTTATTTCCAATATTCTGGGAGGTAGGTCATAGAGGATCCTGCTGTGATGTATGTCAGAGAGTGTTTTGCCTATGTTCTCCTCTAGGAGTATTATAGTTTCTCGTCTTACGTTTAGATCTTTAATCCATTTTGAGTTTATGTTTGTGTATGGTGTTAGAAAGTGTTCTAGTTTCATTCTTTTACAAGTGGTTAACCAGATTTCCCAGCACCACTTGTTAAAGAGATTGTCTTTAACCCATTGTATATTCTTGCCTCCTTTGTCAAAGATAAGGTGTCCATATGTGTGTGGATTTATCTCTGGGCTTTCTATTTTGTTCCATTGATCTATATTTCTGTCTTTGTGCCAGTACCATACTGTCTTGATGACTGTGGCTTTGTAGTAGAGCCTGAAGTCAGGTAGGTTGATTCCTCCAGTTCCATTCTTCTTTCTCAAGATTGCTTTGTCTATTTGAGGTTTTTTGTATTTTCATACTAATTGTGAACTTATTTGTTCTAGCTCTTTGAAGAATACCGTTGGTAGCTTGATAGGGATTGCATTGAATCTATAAATTGCTTTGGGTAGTATACTCATTTTCACTATATTGATTCTTCCAATCCATGAACATGGTCTATTTCTCCATCTATTAGTGTCCTCTTTGATTTCTTTCACCAGTGTTTTATAGTTTTCTATATATAGGTCTTTAGTTTCTTTAGGTAGATATATTCTTAAGTATTTTATTCTTTCCATTGCAGTGGTGAATGGAATTGTTTCCTTAATTTCTCTTTCTGTTTTCTCATTGTTAGTGTATAGGAATGCAAGGGATTTCTGTGTGTTGAATTATATCCTGCAACTTTACTATAGTCATTGATTAGTTCTAGCAATTTTCTGGTGGAGTCTAAAGGGTTTTCTATGTAGAGGATCATCTGCAAATAGTGAGAATTTCACTTCTTCTTTGCCAATTTGGATTCCTTTTATTTCTTTTTCTGCTCTGATTGCTGTGGCCAAAACTTCCAAAACTATGTTGAATAGTAATGGTGAAAGTGGGCACCCTTGTCTTGTTCCTGACTTTAGAGGGAATGCTTTCAATTTTTCACCATTGAGGATCATGTTTGCTGTGGGTTTGTCATATATAGCTTTTATTATGTTGAGGTATATTCCTTCTATTCCTGCTTTCTGGAGAGTTTTTTTTATCATAAATGGATGTTGAATTTTGTCAAAGGCTTTCTCTGCATCTATTGAGATAATCATATGGTTTTTATTTTTCAATTTGTTAATGTGTTGTATTACATTGATTGATTTGCGGATATTGAAGAATCCTTGCATCCCTGGGATAAAGCCCACTTGGTCATGGTGTATGATCTTTTTAATGTGTTGTTGGATTCTGATTGCTAGAATTTTGTTAAGGATTTTTGCATCTATGTTCATCAGTGATATTGGCCTGTAGTTTTCTTTTTTTACATGTAGTACCACTAGCACCACCTGAGAAGCACTATGATGATACTAAATCAATGCAAATGATGCAAGAGCTTCTAGGTAAACTCTATAAGAATAATTATGTTTTGGAATGTCTATCTAAAATAACCTTTCCACATATTTTGTAACCTGAAATTTTGGAGTTGTGTGGTAAGTATTTTAAAAATTGAGTCTTAGTCATACATGAGCAATGTACCCATGTACCCATGTCCTGTTGCATGGGATGCCATGTATCATGGGGATCAGGAAGGACACTTCATCAACGTTTAGCAGGCCAGTCAAAAGCAAATGTTTCAGAGCCCTGGTCAAGAACTTAGATTTGGACAAGATAAATGATGGTAAATAGGCATCAGTTCAGTTCAGTCGCTCAGGTGTGTTCGACTCTTTGCAACCCCATGAACTGCAGCACGCCAGGCCTCCCTGTCCATCACCAACTCCCGGAGTTCACTCAAACTCACGTCCATCATGTCGGTGCTGCCACCCAGCCATCTCATCCTCTGTTGTCCCCTTCTCCTCCTGCCCCCAATCCCTCCCAGCATCAGAGTCTTTTCCAATGAGTCAACTCTTTGCATGAGGTGGCCAAAGTACTGGAGTTTCAGCTTTAGCATCAGTCCTTCCAAAGAACACCCAGGGCTGATCTCCTTAAGAATGGACTGGTTGGATCTCCTTGCAGTCCAAGAGACTCTTGAGAGTCTTCTCCAACACCACAGGTCAAAAGCATCAATTCTTTGGCACTCAGCTTTCTTCACAGTCCAACTCTTACATCCATACATGACTACTGGAAAAACCATAGCCTTGACTAGATGGACCTTTGTTGGCAAAGTAATGTCTCTGCTTTTGAATATGCTGTCTAGGTTGGTCATAACTTTTTTTTCCAATGAGTAAGAGTCTTTTAATTTCATGGCTGCAGTCACCATCTGCAGTGATTTTGGAGCCCCCCAAAATAAAGTCTGATACTGTTTCCACTGTTTCTCCATCTATTTGCCATGAAGTGATGGGACTGGATGCCATGATCTTCGTTTTCTGAATGTTAACCTTTAAGACAATGTTTTCACTCTCCTCTTTCACTTTCATCAAGAGGCTTTTTAGTTCCTCTTCACTTTCTGCCATAAGGGTGGTGTCATCTGCATATCTGAGGTTATTGATATTTCTCCTGGCAATCTTGATTCCGGCTTGTGCTTCTTCCAGCCCAGCGTTTCTCATGATGTACTCTGCATATAAGTAAATAGGCGTGACTTGCTGTATAAAGATGGTTTGGAGCTCAAAGAAGAAGAAAGGCTCTTCCTCTTGTTGTAAAATACAGGGTAAGTGGTATGAAGACAGCAAGGAATTTTACTGTCTAGGAGTTTATTGACTAGCTAGATCATTCCCAAATAAAATAAGATACTGAAACATTAATTAACAAAAATTGGTTTCTCCTTGCAGAGAAAATAAGGGGCTGTTGATGTATATGTTAGTTGTCATCCTGAGATATTCTCTATAAGAAAGTACATGTTTCAGAATTTACTGTTGGTATTTATGTTTAACAATCTACAGAATGTTAATGCGAGAGACAGATCATAATTGCTTACTTCTTAGTACTCACTGCAAAGTTGAGGAATCTAATTTAAACATTTAAATAAAGGTATTATATAAGGGAAATATTTCAGTATGCAAGGAAAGTTTAATTCATGTATTCAATAAAAGAAGGTATGAGGAATGGAATTACATTACATTTGGTTAAAGGGGCAGAGAACAGTTTGTCCTAGAGCTGGTTGCTCCTGAATGGAAAAAAACAACAAAGGGGCAAAATGATATGGGTAAAGAAAGTTGTAGAATGTTCATGAAATGGAACACTGACAAGGAACGTATGATCAAGACTCTCTAAGATTTGATTCAGTTTAGTTGGATAAATGGATTTTGTTGAGAGTTGGTTGACACAATATTGAATTTGGTTTCTTGTTAAAAGAACAGTTTTCTCAGAAAGCTGCTTTTGAGAAAAGATTGTATGAGTTTCTTTGCCTTTAAGTGATCTTTATTTGCTTTTGAAATCTTTTTACTTTGGTTAAGTGAATAAGTATCATTTTGCCGATTCTAAAATTGACCTCTGGCTAACTGAGATGCTTCAGCCAGGCTTCTCTGTCCATGGGGATTCTCCAGGCAAGAATACTGGAGTGGGTTGCCATGCCCTCCACCAGGGGATCCTCCCAACCCAGATATCAAACCCAAGTCTCCAGCATCGCAGGCAGTTTCTTTACCCTCTGAGCCACAAGGGAAGCCCAAGAGTACTGTAATGGGCAGCCTATCCCTTCCTCAGGAGATCTTCCTGACCAAGGAATCAAACCAGGGTCTCCTGCATTGCAGGCAGATTCTTTACCAGTTGAGCTACCAGGGAAGCCCTAAACATTGTCAAATGAATGATAAGCCTGCTCAGGTTATACTGTAGGAATAAATACTATTGACACAGATATTCTAAAAATTACATGAAATTCCTAAAAATCTGGTATGTCCTGATAAAATGTTACCAGCCGTGATTCTGGTTGTTGTAGTCAAGTATCTTTATGGATTGCATTGCAATCAGGTATTTAATTTTGATTTTTAAATCTCTCTGTCATTTAAAGACAATTAGTGTACTCTGATGCTTGTTGTCAAAGTGCTTCATCTTCAAGAAGGAAGGAAATTGGACTTTTGAATACATTTTAAATTATATTACAAAACTAGGCAAGAAACTAAAGAATCCTAATGGAAAACCTGGTAGCTTTATAAAATTAGTCTTCCCAGGTGGCACTAGTAGTAAAAGATCTGCTTGCCAATGCTGGAGATATAAGAGACATGGGTTCAGTCCCTGAAAGAGGAAGATTCCCTGGAGAAGGGCATGGTAACTCACTCCAGTACTCATGCCTGGAGAATCCCATGGATAGAGGAGTCTGGTGGACTGCACTTCGTAGGGCTGCAAAGAGTTGGACACAACTGAAGTACATCATGAGAAACACCTGGCTGGAAGAAGCACAAGCTGAAATCAAGATTACCGGGAGAAATATCAATAACCTCAGATATGCAGATGACACCACCCTTATGGCAAAAAGCCTCTTGATGAAAATGAAAGAGGAGAGTGAAAAAGTTGACTTAAAGCTAAACATTCAGAAAACGAAGATCATGGCATCTGGTCCCATCACTTCATGGCAAATCAATGGGGAAACAGTGGAAACAGTGTCAGACTTTATTTTGGGGGGCTCCAAAATCACTGCAGATGGTGACTGCAGCCATGAAATTAAAAGATGCTTACTCCTTGGAAAGAAAGTTATGACTGACCTAGATAGCATATTCAAAAGCAGAGACATTACTTTGCCAACAAAGGTCCATCTAGTCAAAACTATGGTTTTTCCTGTAGTCATGTATAGATGTGAGAGTTGGACTGTAAAGAAAGCTGAGCACTGAAGAATTGATGCTTTTGAACTTCTCCAACTGGTGTTGGAGAAGACTCTCAAGAGTCCCTTGGACTGCTAGGAGATCCAACCAGTCCATTCTTAAGGAGATCAGCCCTGGGTGTTCTTTGGAAGGACTGATGCTAAAGCTGAAACTCCAGTACTTTGGCCACCTCATGCAAAGAGTTGACTCATTGGAAAAGACTCTGATGCTGGGAGGGATTGGGGGCAGGAGGAGAAGGGGACAACAGAGGATGAGATGGCTGGATGGCAGCACGAACATAATGGATAGGAGTTTGAGTGAACTCCGGGAGTTGGTGATGCTCAGGGAGGCCTGGCATGCTGCGATTCATGGGGTCGCAAAGAGTTGGACACGACTGAGTGGATGAACTGAACTGAACTGAAGAGACTTAGCAATGAAAGGATTAGTTATTGGGTAAACTGGTGAATATGGCTATAAGGTTCATGGCTTTTTGTCTGAAGTATTACTCATGTTGATCTAAGTGTTCAAGATATAGGGAAGCCCTTCCCCTCAAGCTATTATGACTTACAACAGTTGAGTAAATTACCACTTCTATGGGTAGAATTGAAATGTTATTTTTTCTCTCTGTCTGGTCCCTCCAGAAACTTGACGATTGGGTTCTGAGCAGCTTTTTCAAATGAATGGGAAGGACTACTGTGGGCATATGCAGCTATTTGGGGGAACTCTAGTGGAGAGAAATCCATCGAGGTAGAATCTGATGGCAGGATATGGATTTTCTGACCATGAGAGGTCTTTTTGGGAATTCAGTCTGAGACTTCTGAGGAGTTCCACCACAGCCAGTGTGCAAGAGCTCGTGTGGCCAATAGAAATAGACCAGACTTATTTGAGAAACAAATTATTGTTGATTTAGTTGTGTTTGATGGAGATGAAGATAATTAGAAGAAAAATATTATGTTTCAATGTATATTAAATCTCAGTTCTGTTTAAGTTCTTGTGGTAACCACACTTTTGCCCTAATACTTGGAAGAAAAAGAAAATTACCTAGTATCTTTATCACAGAGTATTGAAACAAAGCAGGGTCCTATGGTCCTTCCCTCTCACCACCAACCAAGTCTTCCACATGCCTTTTGTCTGTAGAAAAATTTTAGCCAAAAAGTGAGTTTAAACAGAGAAGTGATAAAATGCAGAAGAAAAGGGAAACAGTTCAAGGAGACTAAATGGTAATACATTGGCCATTAAGCATACTCAGGGACGTTTAATTCCTCTTCAAGGATTATAGATAATATTCTGAGCCATATCCTTTGAGATGTCTTATAGATACTAAAGTCCTCACTTGGTAGAAGAGGTTAACTACGTGATGACCAGACTGTAGCTATGACGAAAGCTGCCACAATTTTGAGAATTGGCCTCAAGGAAGTGGAACAAACTAACCCTGGAACTGAAGGTTAAGTGTAGTTAAAACAACCCAAATGATGCTGATCAGACCACCACATGACCAATTTCAAGATGACTTTGAAATCAGAGCTGATTGTGCTATTTCTACATATGGCTCTCACCTTCTGCCTAAAAAGCTCTTTCCCACTGAGTTTTCAGTGAGGATATTGGCCTTTGGACAGGAGTCTGTTGTCCCTCCAGTTGCTGGCATCTGAAACACAGCAAATTCTTCTTTCCATCAACTGTGCCACTTTCTTGACTTTTGAGTAGTGAGCAAGATGGACTCGACTTTCAGTAACAGCATAAATATGTATGGCATTGTTTTTTTAAAGTCTATTGCTAAAAACACAGGTACAATGTTTGTGTGACAAATGCATATAATAGAAAAAATTTATAGTTTCAAGAATGTTTAGCTATGAACATATCTCTGAGTTTCTTCACAATATCTTATCAGTTTCCTCTTAATGTGAATAACTAGGTAAATATAAAGGAGGCCTAGCACCAAAGAACATGGACTACACCTAAGAAAAAAGGCTGACTCACTCTGGCATTGAAGGATGGATATTTTGATCAGTAATGTTTTCAATTAAAAGTCATGCAATTAAAAAAGGACAAGATGGGAAAATCTGTACATATTGAAGTATGGGGAGATCATTGGGGTTATTCATGGCTTTATTTAACCTTTACTGACCAAAGTGGCCTGTTTTGTGACCATTCAGACAGGCATTGTACATCTGCTTTGGTCGCTGAGGACAGAAATGCATTTGAGGTCAAAATAGAGAAACTGTGGTTCAGACATAGAAGGTAATACCAGGTCAAAATAGAGAAACTGTGGTTCAGATGTACAAGGTAATACTAGGTGGTCATTTTGGATGGGATTTCAGACATGTTCCTGTATTGCTGAGTTTCCTGAGCTGTGTTGGACTAGGGGTTGCCACTAGCCATTCTCAAAGCAGTGTCTGCCTGCAGCTAGTAGCTGCTACTCATGTGTTGAAAGTTTCTTCTTGTAACACTTACGCTGTTAAATAATAAGACTCTGTAGATCAGATGTAAACAGGAAAAAAAGAAAACGTGTGTGGTGGCCAATAACTCCTACTGTGTATATGCTAATACCACATTAAAAGTTAAAATCTACTTAGATAGAAGACTGGCTATGTCTCCCTAGGGTGCTGGATACAGACAAGACTTTGTCTTCCCAAGGTGCTGGCTACAGACTAGGCTTTAAATTTATTCTCCTGAATTCCTCTAGGAATGAGATCTGTTTTACCTATTAAAGTTATTCAAATGGGGTGTGTTGCACCAAAATGCTGGACAAAGGGATAGATGCTTAGCCATACCAGACTCAGATTCACGACCTAGAATTGGGAATATTTCTAACTCAGTGTCCATTCCCCAAACTGAGGAAAGACTATGCTCCATTTTAGCAGGAAATACCCAGAGTGGCTCTATTCCCAGTTCCCTGAAAGATTTGAGGAAATTTGAAACACAAGAGAGAACTGAAACCAAGTCCTCCTACACCTGAGTTTTCTGTTGCTTTTATTAGTAACCTCTATACCAATATGTCATTTCCTTTCTTGCCCAACACATGTTCTCCTCAACATTGAGAAATAGCAAAGAAAAGGGGGCATTGAAACTAAGCAGGACCTATGAGGCCATCCTGGGCCTGAAAATCTATCTGTCCCAAAGTCTATCTATCTTTCTTGTCATACTAATTACATATTTTTTTCAGCTCCTTGACCCTCTCTCAGTTCTAGAAAGCAGATTCAAACAGTTGCTAATTACCGAAAAGAGAGAATGCAGAAACAGAGGTGAAATTAAGAAACAAAAGTACAGACTTAGGGAAGAGTCCTGAATTCCTCCTCAAGGAATATACATAGCAATATCTTTGAATTCTTCTGAAGGAAATGAGGCCCCACCTAGGTCGTTGTCATCGTCATCGTCCAGTCCCTAAGGTGTATCCTAACTCTTTTCGATCTCATGAACTGCAGCACACCAGGCTTCCCTGTTCTTCATTATCTCCTCGAGTTTGCTCAAATTCATGTCCATTGAGTCAGTGATGCCATCCAACCATCTCATCCTCTGCCACTCTCTTCTCTCTTTGCTTTCTGTTTTTCCTAGCATCAGAGTCTTTCCCAATGAGTCAATGGCCAAAGTACTGGAGTTTCAGCTTTAGCATCAATGCTTCCAATGAGTCTTTAGGATTGATTCCCTTTAAGGTAACAGGCTTGATATCCTTGCAGTTTCAGTGACTCTCAAGAGTCTTCTCCAGCACCATAATTTGAAAGCATTAATTCTTCAGCACTCAACCTTCTTTATGGTCCAACTCTCACATCTGTACATGACTACTGAAAAAACTGTATCTTTGGCTATATGGACCTTTGTCAGCAAAGGTCTCTGCTTTTAAATATACTGTCTAGGATTGTCATAGTTTTTCTTCCAAGGAGCAAGTGTCTTTTTAATTTCATGGCTGCAGCCACCATCTACAGTGATTTTGGAGCCCAAAAAAATAAAATCTGCCACTGGAATTTCTTGGTTCAGATACTGCTGAAGCCTAGCTTGAAGGATTTTGAACATTAACTTGCTAGCATGTGAAATGAGCTCAAATGTTTGGTATTTTGAGTATTCTTTGACATTGTCTTTCTTCTCCACATAGATGGAGAATGTAACTTCAGGTTGAGCACAAAATTCCTAGAACACCACCCTTGCTGAAATTATTTACCTCAGATTGGGACTTGAAACCATACTCTGAGACGCGAATCCAGCCAAACCTCATGGTACCTGATTTCATGACCTAATGAAGCTCAGATTCATCACAAAAAGAATTCAGTGAAAGATAAAGTGATAGGTAAGAAGTGGACTTAATTCAGATTCTGAGAGGAGCACACTCCACAGACAGAGTGTGGATAATCACAGAGGGCAAGTATAGCCACAAAATGTGTCACGGTTAGTTTTCACAGGCTGGCTAATTTCATATGCTAATGAGCGAGAGGGTTATTCCATCTACTGGGGGGAAGGAGTGCAGATTTCCAGAAATTGGGCAATGGCCCACTACTTGGTCTTTTGACAGTGCCTTGGAACTGTCATGGCCCCTCTGAGTGTCATTTAGCTTGCTGATTGAGGATCAAGGTCTAGTCTTATCTGTCACCTTGGTCCTTTGATTCTAATTGGTTTATCTTGTGTCCCTGGGCAATGTTATTCTTTCAAAAGTTGTACCCTGTCACTTTCCCTCATATTACAGTACCTCACCACCAACCAATCCAAAGAGAATCACATACCACTTTCCCAATTTTTGCTGATAAAAAATTTCCCCCAATAAAAAATTTCCCCCAAAACTGTGAGATAGTCTGGGGGTCTTAAGCATGAACCTCCTGTTCCTGTTGCTTGGCCATGCATAAATCTTTCTCTGATCCATACTCTGACATTTCAGTTTCTTTGGCCTCTGTGTGCATCAGGCATGGACTTGTGTTCTGTAACAGTGCTGGTATATGACTTATTTTCAGTAGCTCTTGATCTTTCAATCTACAGACCTTGGCACAGAGTTTCTGCTGTTGCTGCTGCTAAGTCGCATCAGTCATGTCTGACTTTGTGTGACCCCACACACAGCAGCCCACCAGGCTCCTCTGTCCCTGGGATTCTCCAGGCAAGAATACTGGAGTGAGTTGCTGTTTCCTTCTCCAATGCATGAAAGTGAAAAGTGAAAGCGAAGTCACTCAGTTGTGTCCGACTCTTAGCAACCCCATGGACTGTAGCCTACCAGGCTCCTCCGTCCATGGGATTCTCCAGGCAAGAGTACTGGAGTGGGTTTCCATTGCCTTCTCTGAGTACCTAAAACCTTGGAATTTCCTAAGTGTTGAAAACAATCAAGATACATTTTTCTAGTTATTGAAATGATTTTAGAAAGCCCTATATAACCTAAGAATGGGCACTGATTGTCAGTGGACACAATTATGTGATTGAAGGGTTGGAACTTTCAGTCTTTCCCTTGACATCCAGGGAGAGAATAGAGACTAAAGTTAAACTGAACCTATAGTCCATGATTTGATCAATTTGCCTCTATAATGAAACCTCCATAGAAACCCAAAAGGAAGGTTTATAGAGAGCTTTAAGTTTGGTGAATACATTGAGATACTGGAGAGTAGCATACTTAGATGAAGAAAGCAATGGCACCCCACTCCAGTACTCTTGCCTGGAAAACCCCATGGACAGAAGAGCCTGGTAGGCTGCAGTCCATGGGGTCGCCAAGAGTTGGACATGACTGAGCAACTTCACTTTCACTTTTCACTCTAATGCATTGGAGAAGGAAATGGCAACCCACTCCAGTGTTCTTGCCTGGAGAATCCCAGGGACAGGGGAACCTGGTGGGCTGCCATCTATGAGGTTACACAGAGTCAGACACTACTTAAACGACTTAGTAGCAGCAGCAGCATACTTAGAGTGGTATGGAAGAACCAACACCTTACCATGTCTTACCTGATCCATCTGGCTGTTACTATCCTTTTATAATAGGTGACCTAATAAGTATGCATTTCTCTCAGTTCTGTGAGCTACTCTAGAAATGTAATCAAATCTAAGAAGGTCAAAGCTTTGGTTTTTCTAGTAGTCATGTATGGATGTGAGAGTTGGACTATAAAGAAAGCTAAGCTTTGAAGAATTGATGCTTTTGAACCGTGGTGCTGGAAGAGACTCTTGAGAGTCCCTTGGATTGCAAGGAGATCCAGCCAGTCCATCCTAAAGGAAATCAGTCCTGAATGGTCATTGGAAGGACTGATGTTGAAGCTGAAGCTCCAATATTTTGGCTACCTGATGTGAAGAACTGACTCATTTGAAAAGAGCCTGATGCTGGGCAAGATTGAAGGCGAGAGGAGAAGGGGATGACAGAGGACTCAATGGACATAAGTTTGACTCCAGGAGTTGGTGATGGACAGGGAGACCTGGCGCTGAAACTCCAATACTTTGGCCACTTGATGTGAAGAGCCGACTCATTGAAAAAGATCCTGGTGCTGGGAAATATTGAAAGCAAAAGGAGAAGGGGGTGGCAGAGGATAAGATGGTTAGAGAGCATCATTGACTCAATGGACATGAATCTGAGCAAACTCTGGGAGACAGTGAAGGACAGGGGAGCCTGGCGTACTGCAGTCCATGGGGTTGCAAAGATTCAGACATGACTTAGTCACTCAACAACAAGTAGGAACACTTTGGGTTTACTGATGCTGACAGACACATATTTCTAAAACAGAACTCAAACAACTGCAGTCCATGGGGTTGCAAAGCGTCGGACACGACTGAGAGACTGAACTGAACTAAACTGAACTGAAGAAGGTCATGGGAACTTCCAGTCTATTGTGACTGATAATTTTGACTGCACCCCACCACAAAACTTGTAGGTTTTGAAACTGAGTGGGATTCAGTTGGAATCACGGACGTGGAGGCCTTTCTGCTCCCCCATTTCCTGAAGGCAAGATTCCAGCCATTATGACTTTCCCTGAGATCCAAAGCATGGATTTGAACAGTTGTTAATCAGGGGAGGGGCAGCCAAGAAATCACTGGAAACAAGATTAAAGAGACCAAAGAAGCTCATCAAGATCCTTGTTCAGTCATGCACTCCTTTCCTACTCTTTGCAACCCCATGTGTTGCAGCCTACAATAACATAGACCAGATATGTCTGCAACATAGACCAGAACCTGCCCCATGACTCGATGGTGCAGCAAACTGTGCCTTGATTGTCCTAGTAAGCATGCCAAAGGGACATTTTTAGGGTGGGGCATGCTCTCTGCTCCACTTCACTGAATACCCCTGTGTCAATATCCATGGAAACAAAACAAGATATTCCTGATCAACAGCAGAGCCTTGGCTAATCAAACTCCCCAGTATAACTATTCCCTAATGATCTCATGTGACTTCTGCCAATAGGAGCCATTTTGTCTTCCTGCTATGGAGAGAAAGAAGGCCCCCTGACTCCCTGCTTGCCAAATTATATGTGTCTGTCTTTTCATTACATGCTTGCCCCCATTTCAGGTCTTTCTCACCCGCTGTGCTGGATGTGTCACCCATGGACTACAGTATGTCAGGTTTCCCTGAACTTCACCACCTCCCAGAGTTTGCTCAAACTCAAGTGCATTGAGTCAGTGATGTCATTCAACCATCTCATGCTCTGTCTTTCTCTTCTCCTCAAGTCTTAAACTTTTCCCAGCATCAGCGATTTTTCTATTGAATCAGCTGTTCACATTAGATGGCCAAAGTATTGGAGCTTCAGGGTCAGCATCCTTTGAATATTCAGGGTTGATTTCCTTTAGGATTGATTGGTTTGATCTCCAACACCACAGTTCAAAAGCATCAATTCTTCAGCACTCAGCCTTCTTTATGGTCCAGCTCTCATATCCATACATGACTACTGGAAAAACCATAGCTTTGACTATACAGACCTTTGTCAGAAAAGTAATGTCTCTGCTTTTTAATATGCTGTTTAGGTTTGTCATAGCTTTTCTTCCAAGGATCAAGCAACTTTTAATTTCATGGATGCAACAATCTTTCACAGTGATTTTGGAAACCAAGAAAATAAAGTCTGTCACTGTTTCCATTGTTTCCCCGTTTATTTGTTATGAAGTGATGGGATTGGATGCCATGATCTTTGTTTTCTGAATGTAGAGTTTTAAGCCAGCTTCCTCACTCTCCTCTTTCACTTTCATCAAGAGACCCTTTAGTTCCTCTTTTCTTTCTGCCATTAGTGTGGTGTCATCTGCATATCTGAGGTTATTGATATTTCTTCTGACAATCTTGATTACAGCTTGAACTTCATTCAGCCTGGCAGTTCACATGATGTACTCTGCATACAAGTTAAATAAGCAGGGTGACAGTATACAGCTTTGATGTATTCCTTTCCCAATTTGGAACCAGTCCATTTTTTCATGTCCAGTTCTAACTGTTGTTTCTTGACCTAAATACAGGTTTCTTAGGAGGCAGGTAAGGTGATCTGGTATCACCATCTCTTGAAAAATTTTCCACAGTTTGTTGTGATCCACACAAAGGCTTTAGCGTAGTCAATGAAGCAGAAGTAGATATTTTTCTGGAATTCTCTTGCTTTTTCTATGATTCAATGTGTCGACAATTTGATCTGTGATTCCTCTGCCTTTTCTAAATCTAGTTTGTATACCTGAAAAGTAGTTCATGTACTTTTGGAGCTTAACTTGAAGGATTTTTACTATTACCTTGAAGTATGTAAAATGAGTACAATCGTGCAGTAGCTTGAACATTCCTTGGCATTGCCTTTCATTGGTATTGGAATTAAAAATGACCTTTTCCAGTCTTGTTGCCACTGCTGAGTTTTCCAAATTTGCTGGCATATTGAATGCAGCCCTTTCACAGCATCATCTTTTAGGATTTGAAGTAGCTCAGCTGGAATTCCATCACCTCCACTAGCTTTGTTCATAGTGATGCTTCCTAAGGTCCAGGTGACTTCACACTCCAGGATGTCTGGCTCTAGGTGAGTGATCACACCTTCATGGTTATCCGAGTCATTAAGCTATTTTTTGTATAGTTCTTCTGTGTATGCTTGCCATTTCTTCTGAATATCTTCTGCTTCTCCTAGTTCCTTACTGCTTCTGCCCTTTATTTTACCCATCTTTGCATGAAATGGACCCTTGAAATCTCTAATTTTCTTGAAGAGATCACTAGTCTTTCCTGTTCTATTGCTTTTATTTCTTTGCATTGTTCACTTATGAAAGCTTTCTCATCTCTCCTTGCCATCTTTGGAACTCTGCCTTCATGGGTATGTCTTTAGGAGGTTGAAAACATGAAACATAAGAAGAGATTAAGGGAGTGTAAGTCATGCTCACACCTTAATCTTCCCCAAGACTCCACATTTGACCCACTGTTATAAAACCCTCATCAAGGTCTCTGAGCTGAGACACACAGATTCTGAAGACAGAAGCCCAATATGTCTCCCTTTGCCTGGAAAATCTGTCCTTCTCTATTCACCCAAAGCTCTGTCTTCAAGATTTCTTCACCAGTGTTCTGAGAGGCTGAGTTTTCAGTAACAGCCTGAACACTTAACCTGGGGAATCTGATGTTATCTCCAGATACATGGTGTCAGAAATGGGCTGAGTTATAAGATCCCCAGCTGGCCAAAAGTGTTGTTTGTTAGATGTATGGAAAATCCCCTACCTCACACACTGGATCTGGGTGCTCAAAATCCTTGTATCACAATAGAATAAACACAAAGAGAATAGAAGAAAGGACATGATAAAGAAAATGATATGATAACAGGAAAAAAAAAAGTTAAAACTTAGTTTTTGAAAAATTTATAAAATTGATAATCTCCTGTAAATATCAGAAAGAGAACAGAGAGAGAACACCAATTTCTAAGATCTGTTTTTTTTAAAAAACAGGGACATATGTAGTTATGAACCCCATAGATATTAACATGATTTAACAAAAAGAAGGTATTATGCACAAGCCAATATTTGGCAAAACTAATACAATTATGTAAAGTTTAAAAATTAAATAAAATTAAAAAGGATTAAAAAAGGATAAAAAAAAGAAATCTGAAAAATTGGACAAATTTTGTTAAATCAAAATTTACCAAATGACACAGAGAAATAGACAATTTGAAAAGAGCTATTTTTATTTTTAAAAAAACTGTTAAATTTAAACCTCCCTCCTCAAAAATAAGAAAACAAAAATTCCAACATAAATCTTCACTGCTTAATTTTACCAAGTATTTATTTTAAAAATAGATATATCACAGAAGCTTTCTCTGAGAATAAAAAGATAGGAAAGCTTTCTTGACTTGTTTTATGAGGCAAAAAACTCTCAATACCAATACTTGACAATGGAATTTTAAGAATAGAAAAACATTATAAATAAAACATTAGGAAACTGGATCCACATAATACATTATAAGTAAGTTAAATAAACAAAATTTTGTTTTACCATTTGAGAATTTACGTGTGACTCAAAACAATAAAAATAGAAAAGATATAAAACATTTTGTCATCTCAAGAAATTCAGAATAAGCTCTTAATGAAGCTTAATAGTCATCCATAATAAAAATGGTAATAAAAAATTTAATAACTTTAAAAGAAAGTGTTCTTAATCTGAAAAAAATTATCCATGATACACTTAGAGCAATTACCATACCTAACGTTGTTTTTCAGTCACTATGTTGTGTCTGACTCTTTGCAGCTTCATGGACTGCAGAACTCCAGGCTTCCCTGTCCTTGACTATTTCAGGAGTTTGCTCAAACTCATGTCCATTGAATCAGTGATGACATTCAACCATCTCATCCTCTGTCATCTCCTTCTCCTCTTGCCCTCAATCTTTCCTAGCATCAGGGTCTTCTCCAAAGAGTTTGCTCTTTCCATCAGGTGGCCAAAGTATTGAACTTCAGCTTCAGCATCAGCCCTTCCAATGAATTTCAGGGTTGATACCTAATATTAATTGTTAGAATATTCTTATCCAGTAAAAGTAAAAAGATGAGAATGTCATCTGTCAGTTCTATGCACTGGTTCAGAGTCAATGCCATTGGACAAGAAAATGCAATAGAAGATAGTAAGAGGACTGAAAAAAAATGAGAATTTTCATATTTAGAGCTATTATGAGAGTATGAATAAAAAATCAAAAAGGATTTACAGATAAAATATTATACTTAATAAGTTAATTTAACATGCATACTGGAAGCAAGGACAAAATATTTTAACATATTTCTATATATTAGCAAAATCAAACTAACACATACACAGGGACAAAAACTCTTATATAAAAAAGAGTTGAAGAGCTCTTGTATTGTGAGACTTAAGATTTTTTTTTTGAAAGTCTTTCATCTACAGGTCATAGTTAAAGTCATGAGTAAATTAACACTTTCCAAAGTAAGGAAACTTAGGGAAAAAAACACAAGTCCAAAAAACCACCTTTAAGATATGATGACTTGATGGAAGGAGGAGAAATAAAAGGAGTGAAGAAAACAGAGAAAAGCTATAAAAAGGATATGAAAAAGCTGTTACAAGACATCAGAAAGCAAAATAATTTCAGAATTTTAAAACAAGTAAAAATTCTAGCTCAGTTTTAAAAGGAAGAAACGAGATTGTTGTGCTCATATAACTGAAATATCCAGAGGCAGGTAGCCTCCAGATCTGCTCTTTGGCTCTGTCCACCCAAAGAAATGCAATGCCAAAGAATGCTCAAACTACCACACAATTGCACTCATCTCACACGCTAGTAAAGTAATGCTCAAAATTCTCCAAGCCAGGCTTCAGCAATATGTGAACCGTGAACTTCCTGATGTTCGAGCTGGTTTTAGAAAAGGCAGAGGAACCAGAGATCAAATTGCCAACATCTGCTGGATCATAGAAAAAGCAAGAGAGTTCCAGAAAAACATCTATTTCTGCTTTATTGACTATGCCAAAGCCTTTGACTGTGTGGATCACAATAAACTGTGGAAAATTCTGAAAGACATGGGAATACCAGACCACCTGACCCACCTCTTGAGAAACCTATATGCAGGTCAGGAAGCAACAGTTAGAACTGGACATGGAACAACGGACTGGTTCCAAATAGGAAAAGGAGTTTGTCAAGGCTGTATATCGTCACCTTGTTTATTTAACTTATATGCAGAGTACATCATGAGAAACGCTGGACTGAAAGAAGCACAAGCTGGGATCAAGATTGCTGGGAGAAATATGAATAACCTCAGATATGCAGATGACACCACCCTTATGGCAGAAAGTGAAGAGGAACTCAAAAGCCTCTTGATGAAAGTGAAAGTGGAGAGTGAAAAAGTTGGCTTAAAGCTCAACATTCAGAAAACGAAGATCATGGCATCTGGTCCCATCACTTCATGGGAAATAGATGGGGAAACAGTGGAAACAGTGTCAGACTTTATTTTTCCGGGCTCCAAAATCACTACAGATGGTGACTGCAGCCATGAAATT
Organism: Bos mutus; assembly: GCF_027580195.1. NCBI lineage: Eukaryota > Metazoa > Chordata > Mammalia > Artiodactyla > Bovidae > Bos > Bos mutus. The sequence goes on along the minus strand of NC_091619.1, from coordinate 1,268,368 downwards.
AAAAGACACTTACTCCTTGGAAGGAAGGTTATGACCAACCTAGATAGCATATTCAAAAGCAGAGACATTACTTTGCCAACAAAGGTCTGTCTAGTCAAGGCTATGGTTTTTCCCGTGGTCACGTATGGATGTGAGAGTTAGACTGTGAAGAAGGCTGAGAGCCAAAGAATTGATGCTTTTGAACTGTGGTGTTGGAGAAGACTCTTGAGAGTCCCTTGGACTGCAAGGAGATCCAACTAGTCCATTCTGAAGGAGATCAGCCCTGGGATTTCTTTGGAAGGAATGATGCTGAAGCTGAAACTCCAGTACTTTGGCCACTTCATGCAAAGAGTTGACTTATTGGAAAAGACTCTGATGCGGGGAGGGATTGGGGGCAAGAGGAGAAGGGGACGACAGAGGATGAGCTGGCTGGATGGCATCACTGACTCGATGGACGTGAGTCTGAGTGAACTCCGGGAATTGGTAATGGACAGGGAGGCCTGGCGTGCTGGGATTCATGGGGTCGCAAAGAGTCGGACACGACTGAGTGACTGATCTGATCTGATCCTGTTCTATTTCTGAACTTCATTCCTGGTCCAGTTTTAACTACACAACAAAATTCTACAGCAACTTTGAGCTTAGAATGAATTATACCATCCAGATGAAGAGTCCTTCTTTTTTCCACCACCGAATATAAACTGTAGACCTCAGTTAGGTTGCTGCTAAGTCGCTTCAGTCGTGTCCGACTCTGTGTGACCCCATAGATGGCAGCCCACCAGGCTCCCCGCTCCCTGGGATTCTCCAGGCAAGAACACTGGAGTGGGTTGCCATTTCCTTCTCCAATGCATGGAAGTGAAAAGTGAAAGTGAAGTCGCTCAGTCGTCTCCGACTCTTAGCGATCCCATGGACTGCAGCCCTCCAGGCTCCTCTGTCCATGGGATTTTCCAGGCAAGAGTACTTGAGTGGGGTGCCATCAGTTAGGTTAGAGCACCAATTATTACAACTAAGTGATGAGAAGGGAGGTGAAATGCTATATATTATCATCGACCTTAATCCTTATCTGGGGTCCATTTACTATCCAGGGACATTTGGAAAAGTTTGAAGATCTATTTTGTTATTATAACTTGGGGAGAAATTACTGGCATCTGGTGACAGAGTCCGGAGAAGGCAATGGCAACCCACTCCAGTTCTCTTGCCTGGAAAATCCCATGGGTGGAGGAGCCTGGTAAGCTGCAGTCCATGGGGTCGCTAACAGTCGGACAGGATGAGTGACTTCACTTGCACTTTCATGCATTGGAGAAGGAAATGGCAACCCACTCCAGTGTTCTTGCCTGGAGAATCCCGAGGACGAGGGAGCCTGGTGGCCTGCCGTCTATGGGGTCTCACAGGGTGGGACACAAATGAAGCGACTTAGCAGCAGCAGCAGCAGTGACAGAGGCCGGTTCAGTTCAGTTCAGTCACTCAGTCGTGTCCGACTGTTTGCGACCCCGTGGACTGCAGCACACAAGGCCTCCCTGTCCATCACCAACACCCAGAGTCCACCCAAACCCATGTCCATCAAGTCGGTGATACCATCCAACTATCTCATCCTCTGTCATCTCCTTCTCCTCCTACCTTCAATCTTTCCCAGCATCAGAGTCTTTTCCAATTAGTCACTTCTTCACATCATGTGGCCAAAGTATTGGAGTTTCAGCTCAGCATCAGTCCTTCCAATGCTGCAAAACTCCTACAAGTGCACTGAGCAACTCTCCGCAACAAATAATTATTCAGCCCAAAGTATCAGTAGTCCAGGGCTTGAAAAATCTTTAGATAGGATGTTCTTAAGATTAAATATGCATTCAAATAACCTAAAAGGCTTATGAAAACACAGCATTATAGTTCCCATTCCAGGATTTTTTTTCAATAGGTTTAGAGTTGAGCTTGAAAATTTTTTCTTCTGACAAGGTCACAGGTACTACTGCTACTGCTGTTTCATAATCCACACCCCCAAGATACACAGACTAATTAGGGTCCTGGCCTTAGCTGAGGGTGCAGTGAAGCATAGAACAGCATGCCTACCCTGTAAGATGAGGTGGTGTTTAATGCATGCTGGAGAAATAACGAGATGTACTAATGGATCAGAGAAAATAAAATATGTCATTTGAAAAGTCATTTCCTACCCTGCCCAAATTTTAACATCTGTATTGTCCTAGCATGATGGGGTGGCAGAACTGTTTCCATTAACCCCGGCTGCTCCAAAACTTCCACTTGCTCTAACCTCCCTTCCTAAATCCTACCAAAAAAATGTACTCAGAATCTCTTCTCTCCTTTCCTGTTGTATTTGTTAAATAAGCTTAGATTTTTAAAGTGAAGTTTCTAGAAAACTGTAAAATAAGCAAAAGGATGAACAAACATAAATAAAAGTCAAAAATATAACTCAGTATCAAAGATAGCACAGATATCAAAGATAGCACAGATATCAAAGTCCCTGAGAGCAATAAAATCCTCTTGACTCTTTCCTTAAATATTTAACAACCATCTGCACCATTATTCCCTCACCCATTCCAACTCACATTGAGAAATATGATCCTTTTCTGACAAATAAATCTTTACATGTAAACTACAAGGGCACAAGTGATTTTCTCCAGAGGAGTTCAGAGTAGAAACAAGGAAAGCATGTTATTCTTGGCTATGTGGAAATATTTTAGTAAGACGAAAATATAGAATATCAACTAAAGAGGGGAAAAAAAAGAAGGAAAGGTGCTTTGGGGGAAAGGGATTTGAGACAATTATACCAACTCAGATTATGTTACAAAATAATACATAGGCAAGTTAAAGATCTTGCCACCTAGAATATGCCCCTCTCTAAAGGAACTTAGAAGAAAAAGAAAAACAAAAAGAACTGCAGTGTTGTGGATACTGAATACTGTGGACCTGAGCATGACATCAGTCAAAGGAGGGTTATTTCCACTGTACCATTAAGGAAGACTTCCTGGAGAAAGAAACTTCTTTGCTGACCCTCATGGTCAGAAAATCAGCCAGGCAGAGACAGAGAAATTATGTTACAAATGCTCAGCATCTCTGAAAATATAATTATTTTGGCACCATTATAGTTAGCTCACTTTGACAAATGGTATTACAGAAGAAACAGAAAACAAATTTTCAAATAAGAAGCAAAAGAGATATCACCATAAAAGTTGTGTACACCATTTCATTTATTACAAGGTACATTCTTTCCCACATCTCACATCCAATAAATCTGAGCAGATCCTAATATTAATATTGTCTTATAATATATGAACAACTTTAATTCTGTTTCTGATCTTACAATCTACAGGACCTCTGATTTGATCAGATGATTATTTGATGAAATATGATGAAATTGACTACTGGGCTGACCACTTGAGTTTCTGGGTTCCTGGGTACTTATTCCAAATGGAAAAGGAGACGGTGAAGGGCTCACATGATAGTCTGATATGGCCTGTTAAGAGCACAAGCAAAAAATCACTCTGCATAAGAGATATTTCACACCATGTTCATAGCCAGCACTATTCACAAGAGCCAAAAGGTGGAATCAAACCATCTGTCCATAAGCAAATTAATTTATAATCTAAAATGTATTACACAATCTTAAAAAGAAAAGAAATTCTTGATTTTTTTGTGTGCGTTTTTCCCTGTTTTTCCTGCCAATATCACAGATAAAAATACAGACAAAAATTCTCAACAAAATACTAGCAAACTCAATTCAGTAACACATTAAAAGTATCAGACACCATGATCAAGTAAAATTTATGTCAGGGATGCATGGATTTTTCAATACACAAAATCAATCAGTGTGATAAACTGTATTAACAAATTGAAGAATAAAAATCATATAATCCTCTAAATAGATGCAGAAAAAAGTTTCAACAAAATTCAATACCCATTTATGATTTAAAAAAAAAAACTCTCCAGAAAATGAGGCTAAAGGGAAACTACATCAACATAATAAAGTCTGTATATGACAAATCCACACCAAATATTATTCTCAATGGTGAAAAACTAAAAGCATTTCCTCTAAGATCAGGAATAAGACAAGGGTGTTCACTCTCACCATTATTATTCAACATAGTCATGGAAGTCCTAGCCATGGCAGTCAGTGAGGAAAAAGAAATAAAAGGAATCTAAATTGGAAAAGATGAAGTAAAAGAGTCATTGTTTATAGATGACAAAATACTGTACATGGAAAAACCTAAAGATTCCACCAGAAAACCACTAGGGCTAATCAATGAACTTAGTAATGTTGCAGGATACAAAATAAACATACAGAAATCTTGCATTCCTATATGTTAATAACAAAGGATCAGAAAAAAAATTAAGGAAACAATTTCATTCACCACTGCAAAAAAGAAAAAAAGAATGAAAATTCTAGGACTAAACCTACCTAAGGAAGTAAAAGACCTGTATGCAGAAAACTACAATACACTGATGAAAAAAATCAAGACAATACTAAGAGACAGAGAAATATATGATGTGCTTGGATTAGAAGAATCAATATTGTGAAAATGACTATACTACCCAAAGCAATCTACAGATTTAATATAATCCTTATCAAATTACCAGTGGCATTTTTCACAGAGTAGACCAAAATGTTTTCAATTTGTGTGGAAACACAAAAAAACCCGGAATAGCCAAACAATCTTGAGGAAAAAAAAAAAAAGGAAACTTGAAGAATCAGGCTTCCCAACTTCAGGTACTATAAAGTTATAGTAAACAAGATAGTATGATACTGACACTAAAACAGAAATATATATCAATGAAATGGATAGAAAGCCCAGAAATAAACTATGCACCTATGGTCACTTAATCTATGACCAAAAAAGGCAAGAATATACAATGGAAAAAAGGCAGTCTCTTAGTTAAGTGGTGCTGGGAAAACTAAACAACTACATGTAAAAGAATGAAATATAACACTTCTTAATACCATACATAAAAATAAACTCAAAATGGATTAAAGACCTAAATGCAAAACCAGAAACTATAAAAGTCTTAGAGGAAAACATAGACAGAACAGTCTCAGACAAAAATCACAGCAAGATCTTTGACCCACCTCCTAGAGTAATGGAAATAAAAGCAAAAATAAATAAATAGGACCTAATTAAACTTAAAAGTTTTTGCACAACAAAGGAAACTATAAACAAGATAAAAAGACAACTCTAAGAATGGGAGAAAATAATTGCAGACGGAGTAACTGACAAAGGATTAATCTTCAAAATATAAAAGCAGCTCATGCAGCTCAATATCAGAAAAACAAACAACCCAATCAAAAACTGGGCAGAAGACCTAACAGACATTTCTCCAAAGAAGATATACTGATGGCCAACAAAAACATGAAAAAATTTCTCAACATTGCTCATATTAGAGAAATGCAAATCAGTACTGCAATGAGGTATCACCTCAAACTTATCAGGATGGCCATCATCAAAAAAATCTACAAACAGTAAATCCTGGAGAGGATGTGGAGAAAAGGGACCCTCTTGCACTGTTGGTGGGAATGTAAATTGATACAGCCACTATGGAGAACAGTATGGAGATTCTTTAAAAAAAACAACAACAACTAGGAACTACCATATGATCCAGCAATTCTACTACTTGGCATATATCCTGAGAAAACCATAATTTAAAAAGACACATGTACCCCACTGTTTACTGCAGCACTATTTACAATAGCCAGGACATGGAAGCAACCTAAATGCAGTTGAACTGAGTCTGTTATACAGAACAAAGTCAGTCAGAAAAAGAAAAACAAATATCATATATATGGATTCTAGAAAAATGGTACTGATGAACCAATTTGCAGGGCAGGAATAGAGACCCACACGTGGAGAACAGGCTTATGGAAACAGCAGGGGAAGGACAGGGTGGGATGAATTGAGAGAGTAGGATTGAAGCATATATATATCACCATATGTAAAATAGATAGCTAGTGGAAAGATGCTGTGTAACACAGGGAGCTCACCCAGTGCTTTCTGACACCCCTGAGGGGGTGGGATGGGGGATGGGGTGGGAGGACATATATGTATACTTATGGCTTATTCGTGTTCTTTGTACAAAACCAATACAATATTGTAAAGCAATTATCCTCCAATGAAAAAATAATAATAAAATAAAACCAGTGACTGTTTAAGCTGGAAAAAAAGAAAGAAAAGAAAAAGAAAGGAAGAAAATGTTTGCAAAAGAAGCAATTGACTTCCCAGAGCGGGTGATGGTTGAAAGGCGATAACGTGGACCGGAGCTCAGTTCCCGGACGGTGTCTCAAAGGCCGGGTGGGGAAGGCAAGTGAGATACCCGGGGCCTGTCTCCCCATCTCATCAGAACCCTGACCCCCGAGCCCTGTCTCTTTCGCTGTGACACTGTGTACCCATCTATGGGACAGGAGACTTTGCACCTCGCATTTGCCAAGCTCCGCGGAGACTGCATGTTTCTGCAGGCCTCTGCCCGAGCTCCGTCGCCAAGGGGCCTGAGGACAGCGGCCTGGGCCTTTCGAACATTTGACGTCATGTTTTTGCTGTTGTTTGACATCATTTTATAGAGAGGTTCAGAGTTTGACGCGCCGCCTGAGGTGACCCTGCCCTGGTCTCCCACCTCATTCCACCCACTATGTCCTGTGGCAGTGGCAGGTGCGGCAGCACCGATGAACCTGGAGCAGGGCTGTGTGACCTTTGAGAATGTGTTCCTGTACTTCTCTTGGGAGAAGTGGGAGCTGTTAGAGGAAGCTTAGAGGCTCCTGTACCCTAATGTGATGCTGGAGAACTTTGCACTTGTGTCATCGCTGGAGCTTGTGGTTTCCAGGTCTCATGGGGCTACTCAGCTGGAGCCGGAGGGGATCCTGGGGTGTCTGAGGACGTAGACACTGCTCCAGTCATAGCATAGAAGACCTGGAGGAGGCCTGGACCTCGTCGTTGGCCCGGAGTGGCAGGTGTGGCTGCAACTTCTGAGCAGGGGCTTCCCTGTGAGCCAGCCACAGATGAGAACTCCCCAGGCTGAGCCTTCCGCCCACACGGCTCACCCCTGCGACATGTGTGGCCCAGTCTTGAAAGACAGTTTGGCCCCTGGCTGAGCCATCGGGAACTCCCAGCAGGTGAATCATGGGGAGAGACTTCCAGTGTAGTGTAAATCTCCACAGGATGCAGAAGAGATGGAATGGAGTCTTCAGAAGAGAAAATCCAGGCTTCGTTTGTAAAGCACTGTGGATCATGTGCATCAGAGACGGCCTTCACTTGCAGGGAGGGTGGAGAGAACTTCTGGGCCCTCACCTGGCCCGTCAGCATGGGGAAAAGCCACGTGGGCATGTCGGGAGCTTTTTCTCTGCTGTCATGGCTAAGAGGTCCTTTTGGGTATTGGGTTCCCATTGAGCCAGAAAGCACAACTGAGACCATAAAGCCTTCTGCTTCTCAGTGGCCCTTGTCAGAAGGAATGTTGCTCCAGGGTCAGTTGATTCTGGGACTCTGGGTTGGAACAAACTAGGAATCAGAAAGGCAGGAAAAGCCCTTGAGCCCAGGGACTTTTCCCACAAGGAGAGTCTCCTCAGGAGGATGAACTGTGAACACAGTGATATGAGGACAGGTGACAGTCTGCACTCCAGCAATTACTCTAGCAATCCTCCGGAAGATGCTTTTCATAAACAGAACTCACATGCACCAGGGAAAGTATCCATTATCTATGCAGAGAAGAATCTCTGCAAGTGGAAGAAATGTGGTGAAGGCTTCAACAAACATTGATATGCCTTTCTCATGAGGGTGGGCCTGAGTCAGCACATGAGGATTTATGCTCAGCAGAACTACATGAGTAGTCAGACTTATGCAGCAACAGCACATTCAGACTAAGAAGTCTTAAAATGCAAAGAATATGGGAACGTGTCTTGTGTCTGCTCTGCATTTGTCCCAAGTAACATTTCCCGCTCCAAAGGCAGTCATACTTTGATTGCAAAGTATGTGGGTATACCTTTTGTGACAGCTGTTTTTTCACTCATCATGTGAGGGTTCTCACAGGAGACGTTCCCACAGGAGAGATTCTCACAGGAGTGCACTAAGTGCAGTGAATGTGGAAAAACCTTCACTCACTCTTATTTGTCTGGCCTAATAGGATCCATGCTGGAGAAAAACCCTTTGAGTATAAGAATATCAGAGAGCCTTTCATTATAGCTCCTCCCTGATTCCACATGGGAAGGCTCACAGGAAGGAGAAACCCCGTGAATCCAGTGAATGTGGACAGTCCCTCCGCCTTCATTCATCCCTTACCAAGCCTTAGAATATTCGTACTGGGGAGAAACCCTGTGAGCATAAGAAATCGGTGAAAGCCTTTTACAAGTGGACTTAGCTCAGGCACTATCAGAGAACTTATACTGGAGAAAGACCTTTTGAATGTAACTTCTGGGGAAAATCTTCTGAACAGAGGAAGCGTCTTACTCTGAGGAATTATACCAAAGAGAAATAAGTGTCCATATGCTGTGAGAAAATCTTCTGAGGCCAGTCATCACTTATTGTCATCGGAAGAAGCATCTAGGAAATGGATCCATCCTAAGACATTGCATCTGAGAATAAAGGAGAGAGAACCAGTGGCTACTGTGCAATTTCAAAGATCTTCAACCATAGCTCTACCTTTACTAAACATTGAAAAAGCAACCACAGAAATATTTAAAAAACAAGGAAGAAAGAAAAATATAAGTAGATGTAACAGGCAAAAAAAATGTATTTATGACTTTTTTTCTGGTTTTCATGAGAAACCTATGACAATTTATTGGCTGTTTTTGTTGTTGTTGTTGTTGTTGAGTAGCGGGGGAGGTGTTTGAGAGATAAATACCTGAATTAATATGCACTGTGTGCTACACCACACCAGGAAAGCCGGGATTTGAGAACAGCTCTGCAAATGTTACTTGTAAAAAAACATCGTCTTAGGTGACACCTTGATTTATGAAGTATTTTAAACTTAAATTAGGATAAAAAAATGTTATCTAAAATTATAATCTAAAGACATAAGGACAAACTTATGAATAGGTACATTTTACTTTACTACTTAAAACTATTTAAGGCTTCATTTTTATTTTACTTATCCATTAATTATTGAGATGTTCAGTTCAGTTCAGTCACTCAGTCATGTCCAACTCTTTGTGACCCCATGAATCATAGCACGCCAGGCCTCCATGTCCATCACCAACTCCCAGATTTCACTCAAACTCATATCCATAGAGTCGGTGATGCCATCCAGCCATCTCATCCACTGTCATCCCCTTCTCCTCCTGCCCCCAATCCCTCCCAGCATCAAAGTATTTTCCTAAGAGTCAACTCTTTGCATCAGGTGGCCAAAGTATTAGAGTTTCAGCTTTAGCATCTGTCTTTCCAAAGAAACCCAAGACTGATCTCTTTTAGAATGGACTGATTGGATCTCCTTGTAGTCCAAGGGACTCTCAAGAGTCTTCTCCAACACCACAGTTCAAAAGCATCAATTCTTCAGCACTCAGCTTTCTTCACAGTCCAACTCTCACATCCACACATGACCACAGGAAAAACCATAGCGTTGACTAGACGGACCTTTGTTGGCAAAGTAATGTCTCTGCTTTTCAATAGGCTATCTAGGTTGGTCATAATTTTCCTTACCAGGAGTAAATGTCTTTTAGTTTCATGGCTACAGTTACCATCTGCAGTGATTTTGGAGCCCAAAAAATAAAGTCTGACACTGTATCCACTGTTTCCCTATCTATTTCCCATAAAGTGATGGGACTAGATGCCATGATCTTAGTTTTCTGAATGTTGAGCTTTAAGCCAACTTTTTCACTCTCCTCTTTCACTTTCATCAAGAGGCTTATTTGTTCCTCTTCACTTTCTGCCATAAGGGTGGTGTCATCTGCATATCTGAGTTTACTGATATTTCTCCCAGCAATCAATTCCAGCTTGTGCTTCTTCCAGCCCAGCATTTCTCATGATGTACTCTGCATAGAAGTTAAATAAGCAGGGTGACAATATACAGCCTTGATGTACTCTTTTTCTTATTTGGAACCAGTCTGTCGTTCCATGTCCAGTTCGAACTGTTGCTTCCTGACCTGCATATAGGTTTCTCAAGAGACAGGTCAGGTGGTCTGGTATTCTCATCTCTTTCAGAATTTTCCACAGTTTCTTGTGATCCACACAGTCAAAGGCTTTGATATAGTCAATAAAGCAGAAATAAGTGTTTTTCTGGAACTCTCTTGCTTTTTCGATGATCCAGCAGATGTTGGCAATTTGATCTCTGATTCCTCTGCCTTTTCTAAAACCAGCTTGAACATTTGGAAGTTTATGGTTCACATATTGCTGAAGCCTGTCTTGGAGAATTTTGAAGAGTACTTTACTAGCGTGTGATATGAGTGCAATTGTGTGGTAGTTTGAGAATTCTTTGGCATTGCCTTTCTTAGAGATTGGAATGAAAACTGACCTTTTCCAGTCCTGTGGCCACTGCTGAGTTTTCCAAATTTGCTGGCATATTGAGTGTAGCACTTTCACAGCATCATCTTTCAGGATTTGAAATAGCTCAATTGGAATTCCAACACTTCCACTAGCTTTGTTTGTAGTGACACTCTCTAAAGCCCACTTGACTTCACATTCCAGGATGTCTGGCTCTAGGTGAGTGATCACACCATCGTGATTATCTGGGTCATGAAGCTCTTTTTTGTACAGTTCTTCTGTGTATTCTTGCCACCTCTTCTTAATATCTTCTGCTTCTGTTAGGTCCATACCATTTCTGTCCTTTATCAAGCCCATCTTTGCATGAAATGTTCCCTTGGTATCTCTAATTTTCTTGAAGAGAACTTTAGTCTTTCCCATTCTGTTGTTTTATGTATTGAGATACAATTGACATATAACACTGTGCACATCTAACATGTACAACATATTTATCTGATACATTTATACTGTAGTATGATTGCCATTGTTGCATTAGTTAGCCTCTGTTGTGCCACAGAAATATCATCTGTTCTAGTGGTGGGAACAAATAAGAATATCATCTTTTGGCAAGTTTAATGTTTGTAATATTAGTTTTGTTGTCTGTAACCCCTGTACTTTATATTATATTAGATCTCTATAAATTATTTGTCTATGAGTTGTAAGAATACACCCTTGAACATCATCTCTCCCATCCCCTGATCCCACCCCTGGCCTTTAGTACCATCACTGTAATGTTTTCCAGTTCAGTTTTTGGTTTTACTTTGTTTCTTCCACATTTAAGGGATGTTATTTCAATGGCACCCCACTCCAGTACTCTTGCCTGGAGGATCCCATGGACGGAGGAGCCTGGTGGGCTGCAGTCCATGGGGTCGCTAAGAGTCGGGCATGACTGAGCCACTTCACTTTCACTTTTCACTTGCATGCATTGGAGAAGGAAATGGCAACCCACTCCAGTGTTCTTGCCTGGAGAATCCCAGGGACAGAGGAGCCTAGTGGGCTGCAGTGTATGGGGTCGCACAGAGTTGGAAACGACTGAAGCGACTTAGCAGCAGCAGAAGCATACAATATTTAACTATATTACTTAGCATAAGGTCATCAAGGTCCATCAGTATTGTTAAAAATGGCAGATTTTCTTTTTTCTCAGGGCTGAATAGTATTCCATTTCTGGTATTTATAGGTTTTTATTTATTCATCCATTGATAGACATTTCGGTTGTTTCCACATAAACATGGAAGTGCTTATTAAAAAATAGAAATGATTGACAAAGGGATTAATCTCCAAAAGATACAAGCAACTCATGAAGCTCAATATCATAAAAAAACAAACAACACAGTTAAAAAATGGACAGAAGACCTAAATAGACATTTCTCCAAAAAAGACATACAGATGGCCAACAAACACATGAAGATATGCTCCACATCACTGGTTATTAGATAAATGCAAATCAAAACTGTAATAATGTATTACCTCACACTGGTCAGTATGACCATCATCAAAAAAAATCTACAAACAATAAATGCTGGAGAGGTGTAGAGAAAAGTAAACACTTATGTATTGTTGGTGGGAGTACAAATTGGTACAGCCATTATGGAAAACAGTATGGAGGTTCATTAAAAAACTAAAAATAGAACCACAATATGACCTAGCAATCCCACTCCTAGGCATATATCCCAAGAAACCATAATTCAGAAAGAAACATTCGCCCTCAGTGTTCATAGCAGCACTGTTTACAATAGCCAGGGCATGGAGGCAATTTAAATGTCCATCAAAAGAGGAATGGATTAAGAAGATATGAGGGCTTTCATGGTGGCTCCTGGTAAAGAATCCACCTGTCAATCCAGGAGACATGGGTTCAATCTCTGATCCAGGAAAATCCCACATGCTGCAGAGCAACTAAGCTCATAGGCCACAACTGTTGAGTTTGTGTTCTGGAGCCTGAGAGCTGCAATCACTGAGCCCACATGCTGCAAACACTGAAACCCACACACACTAAAGCCTGTGCTCTGCAACAGGAGAAACCCTTGCAATTAGTCCACACACAGAAATGAGTAATCCCCATTACTGCAACTAGAGGAAAGCCCCCACAGCAGTGAAGACCTAACATAGCCAAAAAAAATTAATAAATGAAGTAAAACAGAATCAGAAAAATGAATATCATATATGAACACATATATGTGGAAGTTAGAAAAATGGTAAAGACGAACGTGTTTGCAAAGCAGAAATAGAGACACAGATGTAAAGAACAAATGTATGGATAGCAAGGGGGAAAGTGGGTGGGAGCAACTGAGAGATTGGGATTCACACATATACACTATTAATGCTGTGCATAAAATAGATAACTAATGAAAACCTATTGTATAGCACAGGGAAATCTAACTAATGCATTGTGGTGACCTGAATGGATAGGAAGTCCTAAAGGGAGGGAATATATGTATATGTATGTTGTTTCATAGAAACTAACACAACATTGTATAGCAACCATACTCCAATTTTTAAAAAACAGAAATGGAACAAACTTGGAGATTCCTGGTTTCTCCTCAAAGAATATACATAACAATATCTTTGAGAGCACCAGCAGAAAATAAGACCACCACACCAGATGGAGAATGCCAACACAGGCTGAGTAAAAGATTCGGGTATACCCCCTGTTACCTCACCACCAAAAAGAAGAAAAGTCTCACACCCAGCAGGCACAAATTTTGCCTATGAAAACATTTCCCTCAAAACCACAAAGAAGTTTGGGATTCTTGAGCACATCACCCATTGTTCTTGCTTGGCATTGTATAAACATATCTCTGCTTCAAACTCTGATGTTCAGGATTGTTTGACTTCGTTGTGCCTTAGGCACATGAACTTGTGTTCAGTAACAATTTTGGCAAGTCATCCAGAACTCTGTACCCAGAGCAAGTGAGTCAGAAGTAGCCCCTTTCCTGAGTTCCCAGGAGGTTTTGGGGCTCATTTTGCTCCAGGCATCTGGAAGAAATGTCCTTCCTGTCAGGGACAGGTGCCAGTAACCCCACAGCACAAGACTGTTTGAAGCCAGAAAATGTCTGGAGCCAGAGTCCACATTCAGTGTAATTTGGGGCTAAGTTGCTTCATCTTGCACAGGCTGGGAAATTCCTCCATTCCATATAGGCAACTTCCCTTGCAGGAACTGAGACACTCAGGTCTCCCTGAGAGCCACTCTGGGTATCTTCCCTATTAAGATCTGGGCCAATCTGTTTGGAGGCCTCCATCTGGGAGTGAAAGTCAAATTTTTAGATTACATTTCCTCTGATTTTCTGTCTATATGACCACAGCTTATTTGCTACCATATTTGTTGTTTGTATATGTGTGTGTCAGTACTTGCATTGGCCAGTTGGGATGTCTTTGGTGAGTAACAGTTCTCCCTATTACATTGGGCTTCACTTGAGGCAGAGCATTGGTTGAGGGTTTTCCTTTTTGGACTAGCCTTGGTCATTCATTCAGCTTCATCTCTGATGGGGCATTTGTTTTTCTGGGACTAGGGAACTGCAATCCTAGGAAAACTCTCTTCATTGCATTGGTATGCGCTTTGGCTATGAATAATTAGGTGTGAGTGATCAGAGCTCTATTCCAGCTTGTAGTTCCCCTAGGATATTTTTGCAAAAAATGGGGGGATCTTCAGCTCTGCTCCCATGAAAAAGAATTGGTATTTCTGTCCCCCTGTGCCTTGATGTAAATGTTCTATCAATGGTCTCAGGAACACATCTTATCTAGGCCATCTTTAATTCCTAACACTAAAAGTAGAAAAAGAGAGACAGGATGGGGGAGGTTTTTATAAACTCAAAGAAAAAAGCTGTGAGATCTCTGGTTTTGTCTTCACATGACAATTAGCTTGCAAATGAGTTCTAATTAATGGACTAAAAATAAATGCATACAAATTAAAAACTTCTACATATTTAGGAAATTGATCAGGATAACTCTTAGGTCCACATGATCTAGGAAATATTCCATACTGAATCAGCATCTGGTAGAAAAGCTAGCTTAAGTTTGTTGCTTTGATTTATATAGACATGTCTTTAGAGTCATTGCTGTTAAGTGTAATATTGCTGTTGTACCTAGTTTTATTAGAGATCAAACAAAATTTTATATGATTTGCAAATATATCAGCAAGGAAAATAACCTGATATGATGAAAATGGTGGTGGTTTAGTCACTAAGTCATGTCCAACATTTGCGATCCTATGGACATAATTCATCAGGATCCTCTGTCCATGGGATTTTCCAGGCAAAACTACTGGAGACAGTTGTCATTTCCTTCTCCAGGATCTTCCTGACCCAGGGATCAAATCTGCATCTCCTGCATTGACAGGCAGATTCTTTACCACTAGTGCCACCTGGGACACCCCATGATAAAAATGTTATTGAGTCGTGTCCAATTCTTTGTGACCCCATGGACTGCAGCATGCCAGGCTAATCCCTCATCACCTCCTGCAGTTCACCCAAGTTCATGAAGTTAATGCAAATGAAATGAGAGTGCTTCTAGGTAAATGCTGTAGAAATAAATTATGTTTGGAAATGTCTATCTAAAATAATCTTTCCAGATATTTGATAACTTGAAATTTTAGAATTTGGTAGTAAGGTAAGAATGTTGAGAACTGATGTTTCAGTCCTAGAAGAACCATGGGATGCCATGTACTATGAATACCAGGGAGGATGCTTCACCAAAGTTAGACCATTTTTGGCAGCCCAGTCAACCCTGAATGCTGCAGGACTCTGATTGGGGACCTAGATATGGACCAGAGAAATAATAATAATAATAGGCATGACTTGCTATATAAAGAGGGTATGGAAATTTAGAGACAAGGAAGCCATATTGTTGGTGTACAGCACAAGGTAAATGGTATAAGAACAGGAAGGAATTTTACTGTCTGGGTTGCTTCTGGACCCAGATGTAGTAAAATGATGTAAGTTATTGAATAGATAGATCACTCAAATAAAATAAGTTACTGAAATATTAACTAACAAACATTGGTTTCCTTTTGAAAAGAAAAGAAAACAAAGGACTATTATGAATATGTTTGGTGCCACCTCTATAAGAAAGCACACATTTTCAGAAATTACTGTTGCACTTTACATTTAGAAACCTACAGAATGCTAGTAGGAAAGACAGTTCATAACTGCTTCTTAGTTTTCACTAGGAAGTCCAGGAATCTACTTAAGCATGCAATTAAAGGTAGTAAATAGGGGAGACATTGTAATATGCCAGGAAAATTGAATCCATGTTTTCAATAAAAGAAGGCACAAGGAATGGAATGACATTTAG
Source organism: Bos mutus (assembly GCF_027580195.1). NCBI lineage: Eukaryota > Metazoa > Chordata > Mammalia > Artiodactyla > Bovidae > Bos > Bos mutus. Next base: position 1,252,670 of record NC_091619.1, on the reverse strand, counting down.
TTAAAGAGAAAAAGGACAATTTTTTCCTAGTACTGGAGGTTTCTAAATGGAAAAGAGCCAAAGTAATGAGGACCAAAGTGATATGGATAAACCCGTAGAAGGTTTGTGAAAGGAAACACTGAGAAGAATTGTCCTTGATCAGGATTCTCTAAGATTGGGTTGAATTTAGTTGGGTAAATGGATTTTGTTGGGATTGAGCTTAGGCAAGACTGAATTTGGTTTCTCTGTTAAGAGAATAGTTTTCTTGGAATGCTTCTTTTGATAACAGATTGTGTGAGTTTCTTTGTCTTTAAGTGATTTGTATTTGCCTTTGAAATCTTTTCATTTTAATTAAGTGTATAAGTATAGTTTGACAGATTCTAAATTTTGACCTCCAACTAACATTGAGATGCTTCAGAGGAATTCTGAGGCATCTAAGAGAAATACTGTATTAACCAGGAAAATCTGGTAAATTAAATTATATGGGAGTATGGTCAAGGAATGATGAACCTTCTCAGGTTATACTGTATAGATAAGTATTATTAATACAGATATTCTAAAAATTACATGAAATTTGTAAAAAGTTGTTATGTCCTCATAAAATGTTACCAGTCATAATTCTGCTTATTGTAATCAAATTTCTTTACCAATGACATTGTAATTAGGCATTTAACTGTGGACTTAAGTTTTTCTGTCATTTAAAGACAGATATTGTTGTACTCTAATGCTTCTGCCAAAGTGCTTCATCTTGAAGTAGACTCATAGAAAGGAACTTTTGACAACTACAAGTCTCTGATAAATTTCAGATTATACCACTGAACTAGGTAAAAAATTAAAGAAACCTGGGGAAACCTGGTGGCTTCATAAAAGTTAATAAAAGAATTAGTTACTGAGTGAACTGGTGATTATGATCATAATGTTTATGGGGTATTTTGTCTGGAATATTATTGCTTTTGATCTATGTTTTCCAGATAAAAGTAAGCCCTTCCCCTCAAGCTACTATGACTTACAGCAATTAAGTAAAGTAGACCTCTATGGGTAGAATTGAAATATTGTTCTTTTCTCTCTGCCTGCTCCCTCCAGAAATTGGAGAGTGTTGGGTTCTGAGCAGCTTTATCTGGTGAATGTGGAAGACTATCTTCTGGCCTGTAGGAGACTCTTGCTGTCTTGCAAATTCAGTCTGAGACTCCTGAGGAGTTCCACAACATCCAGTGTGGAGGAGCCTATGTAGTCAATAGACTGGACTTATTTTGGAAATAAATTAGTCTTGATTTGGCCCTGTTTGATGGAAATAGGGTAATTAGAGACAAAAATATTGTTTTAATACATATTAAATTCTTGTTTTGTTGAAGTTACTATGTTAAGCACTCTTTTACCCTCATAGTCAGAAAGAAAAAAAAAGTTATCTCCTGGAGTTATCACAGAGTATAGCTACTCATGGTGTATAATACTGCTTGCTTTAAGTCTGTTGCCAAAAGCACATGTATAGTGCTTATGTGACAATGGATGTATACAAATGGGTGTAGTGGGTATATATAAAATCTTTCCCTATTAACATATCTCTGAGCTTGTTATCTGATCAGTTTTCCAAAATGTGAATAACTAAGTAAATATAAAGGAAATCTAGAACAAAGATACATAATCTACACCTGGGGCAAGTAGTTGAATCACCTCAACCTTGACAAATGCATATTTTGATCATCAACATTTTCTATTGAAAGACCTGTAATCAAAAGGGGAAATCTGCACATACTGAAGTAAGGGGAATTAGTCTGGTTTATACAATGCTTAACTTAACCTTTATTGACCAAACTGTCCTGTTTTGTGGCCTTTCAGATATGCATTGTACATCCACTTTGGTCACTGAAGACAAAAATACATTTAAAGTCAAAAAGAAAGTTACTGGTTCAGACATCCAAGGTAATACCAGGTGGTCATTGTGGATGTGATTTCAGATATGTTACTGTATTGTTGAGTTTTCTGAACTGTGTCAAACTTTGAAATTCCACTAGCCATTCTCAAAGCAGTGTCTGCTGGCAGCTGGTAGATGCAAATTTATGTTTTCAAGGTTTCTTCTGTATCAAATTTTTAGACAATAAGATTCTATAGATTGCTGCTGGCCAAAATCTTGGCCCTCTCTGCCCACTGAAGGCTGAATAAAAAATAGAGACAGTTTGGAGGAAATACAAAGGTGGCTTTAATTTTAAGCTGGCAGATAGGGGAACACAGTAGGCTCATGCCTCAAGAGCTGTGCCTGCCTCCCTGAGGAGTCTTGGGTGTGTGCATGCTCCATCGTATCCGACTCTTTGCAATCCCATGGACTGTAACCCAACAGGCTCCATGCCTGTTGGGTTACATGGGATCTGTCCATGGGATTTTCCAGGCAAGAATTCTGGAGTGGGTTGCCATTTCCTTCTCCAAGACTTGGATTAGGGCCCTTATAAAAAAGACCCCAGAGAATTAGCTCACCTCTTCTGCCTTGTGAGGTTACAGTGAAAAGATGGTTATGAACCAGGCAGCAGGCCCCCACCAGACTTAGAACCTGACCATGTGAACACACATGGTTTGTTCCAGCTTCCCAACTTTTTAAACTTAAACTTCTGTTGAAATAATTTTCTTTGATGGGAGGAAAAGAGATAATTAACCAAATTTAAATAAAATCACCTGTAATGTTTCAATACTACTATTCAAAAGATACATGCTATGTTTAATTTGAAAAGCATATGTTACCAAAAAAAATGTCTGTAGCTTCTATCCCATTTTACTGTTATTTAGAAGTAATTCATTATTAGAAATACATATAATGGATAATTAGAGATAATATGATATTATAAACAATCAAAATGTTTAAATACTGAAGTCTCCAAAAAAAAAAAAAAAAAAGAATCCATTTACTTTTTAAAACCCTTTTTTAAAAGAGGCTTTTTAAAAAGATTTTATGAGTACTTCAAAATATTATTTCTGGGGGACTTTCCTGGTGGTCCAGTGGCTAAGACTCCAGCTCCCAATGCAGGTGGACCAGGTACAATCACTGACCAGTCAGAGAACCAGATCCCATGTGCAGCAACTAAGAGCTTGCAGGCCACAGCTAAGGATTCGTCATACTGCAACCAAGACAGAAGATCCCACATGCCACAACTAAGGCCCTGTGCACCAAATAAATAATTGTTTTAATTATTTTTAGAAAATCTCATTAATTCAGACAGTGCTAATGTGGATTTTGCTGTTTCCTGAATGCCAAGCCAAGATTAGCACTGGAATGTGGATGAGCTAGATAAACTAAAAGTATAAAGAAAGTCTCCTAAGGCCAAGAAATTACTTTTCAAACTATTTCTGAATATTTAAAAAAACCCACTTTTAAAGGAAGCTGTTTCAAGAATGCAATAATTATAAAGTATATATTATTAGCACATTTAAAATATTATGTAAGATATGGAATTCATTGTATGAATATATATGTTTGAAAATCTGTAATTTAGGCTTTCTACTAAAGACAGTGAAGTCACATTTCTCAATTCCCTCCACCCAAGACAAACTTCACTTCCATTATGGAGCTAGAAGAGAAAGGGAAAAAGAAAATTTATGATCTTACCATATTTTAATTGACTCTATCATAGCTACAATTGAACTGAGCCAGCAGAAAACATTAATAATAAAACTAAATATAATTACTACTCATTCAAATGCTCCAACTAAATTGAAATAAAGGCCCACATATAAATTCATTCATGTAGAACATGTATTCTTTTTATTAAGCTAAAATTAAGTTATTTCTCAGCAAGTAAATATTAAAAGAAATACTGCACATCTTTTAGGTTAATGGTTTAAACGAGCACTCTCTATTAGTACTAAATTTTAAAATGATTAATCACCACTCCAGGTACTTATCCTAGAACACATGCACAAAAACCATGTACTGATACAAGGATGTTCACTGTTAATAACAGCAAACGTACAGAAAAAAAGAAGGTTGAGTCAACCTTGACACCTTCATACTGTTAAATACTATACAACAGTTTAAAAGACTGTACAGATAGATCTATTTCTACAACCATGCAAAGGTCTCCAAGATGTAATGTAAAAGCAAGTTGCAAAAAAAATATTTACAATATGACATCATACATGCAGGTCACACACTCCTACAGCATTCCTATATTTACACATGTGCTTGTGAGAATTCAAAGGAAAATACCTAGAAGAATATTCAGGAAACAGAACATGTTACCTCTCTAAGGGTGTGTGTGTGAAACGAATGGAAGGAATCATAAGAATTTGTGCTTCATTTTTACAAGGAGAATGTACTCATGTCACTTGAGACACTAAAAAGCAGGAGGAAAGAAAAAAATGCCTGTTAACTTCTCTCAAATAATCACAAACCAGAACTATCAGGTGTAATGAGATTTCAATTTCTTTCATTGATTTTAAGTCAAAACCATTTGACTTAAAATCATTTAAATGACATTTATAGCATTTAAATGACATCAACAAATACCTAAAAGTGAAAAAAATGGTAAGAAAAAAAATTTAATGATGTTGTTTTGCCTTCAAATTAAAAATAAAAAAGAAAGAATAGAGTAATGATAAGACTGCAGAGGAAGGAAGAAAAAAGATTCTTACTAAATCCATCCACTTTTAGCTCAGGCGTGACCCAGAACCATGAGAAGTCTAGGGGATTATATAAGATGTGAGTTCAAAGTCAGGAGTCAGGGGTGAGGAACAAAGATGTTAGGATCTTGATTTCTTTCTCATGCCTCATTTCAAAGACAGTCATAGTCTGACATAAGTAATCCAATAATTGAGTCTGGCAGTTCAGTGGCTCAGCAGTCTTCTTTCTGATATGTAAAAAAGAACCATAAGAGGAAGTGTGTTGTAGAGGTAAGCACCAATACAGATATAGTTAGTCTAGAGTCAAAGGAAAATACGTGTGAAGTTTAGCTCCTGCTGAGTTTGGGGGCAGAAAAGCAAATAAACTTAGTTACAGACATTCAGAGTTAGGAGCAGTTAAAGTAAAGAAAACTAGGAATGTTCAGCCCTGCTCACTATTCTCTTTATCTTCTTTGTTCTCAGGAAAGGGAAAGAAAATAACTCATCCCTCCCCCTTTTCTTTTCTTTTCACTGCAATAAGATCACATGTTAGCAGAGAAAAAAAGAGACTTGTAATGACCAGTAGGTCTTATTCAGTCAGTTTGGTTCAGTCTCTCAGTCGTGTCTGACTCTTTGCAACCCCATGAACTGCAACACGTCAGGCTTCCCTGTCCATCACCAACTCCCGGAGCTTACTCAAACTCATGTCCATAGAGTCGGTGATGCCATCCAACCATCTCATCCTCTGTCATCCCCTTCTCCTCCTGCCTTCAATCTTTCCCAGTACCAGGGTTTTTTCAAATGAGTCAGCTCCTCACATCAGGTGGCCAACGTATTGGAGCTTCAGCTTCAGAATCAGTCCTTCCATTGAATATTCAGGACTGATTTCCTTTAGGATTGACTGGTTTGATTTCCTTGCAGTCCAAGGGACTCTCAAGCGTCTTCTCCAACACCACAGTTCAAAAGCATCAATTCTTTGGTGCTCAGTTTTCTTTATGGTCCAGCTCTCACATACATACATGACTACTGGAAAAACCATAGTTTTGACTAGACAGACCTTTGTCAGCAAAGTAATGTCTTTGCTTTTTAATATACTGTCTAGGTTGGTCATAGCTTTTCTCCCAAGGAGCAAGTGTCTTTTAATTTCATGGCTGCAGTCACTAACTGCAGTGATTTTCGAGCCCAAGAAAATAAAGTCTGTCACTCTTTCCATTGTTTCCCCATCTATTTGCCATGAAGTGATGAGACCGGATGCCATGATCTTAGTTTTCTGAATGTTGAGTTTTAAGCCAACTTCTTCACTCTCCTCTTTTGCTTTCATTAAGATAGCTCTTATTGTGTATTTATTAATATTAGTACCATATCAGAGATAAAAAGCTACTTATGTAACCAGGAGATGTTAATTTTAAACTCATGCTGGATCTGCTTCTGTCACTTTAACCCTCATCTTGCTGTTTTTGTTATTGTAGACATACATAATGGCCTGCCTCAGAGAGATAGCCTGAGTCTACCCACAAGTGAAGGACTGTAAGGAAGTGAAACTAACACATCCCCCTGCCTGAAGCTCACCATTCTAGAGGACATTTACAAGAAATGAATAGCCTTTTTACTTTGTTTTCTCACCTTCCACCCCATTTTTGATCCATAAAAGAACCTGGCATCCAGGCCTCTGACAAGATAGTTATTTTGAGGCACTAGCTTGCCATCTTCTCAATCAGCTGGCTCCCAAATAAAGTTCCTTCCTTCTCTCAATGCCATGGTCTTAAATTTATTGGCCTATCTGTCTGATGAGCAGAGCTAGCTTGGATGGTAAAGCTTAGATAAAAGACTGGATACAAGTCTCCCTAAGATGCTAGGTCCAGACTAAGTTTCATGTTTATTCTCTTGAATTCCTTAGGTAATGACATCTATTTTCTCTATTAAAGTCAGTTTTAACTGAGTCTGTTGCACCAAACTGGCAGGCTAAGGGATAGAGGGGTAATCATACCAGATGCAGATCCAGGACTTGGAACGCATGAATATTTCTAATTTGGTGTCCATTCCCCAAACTGAGGCAGGACTATGTCCTATTTCAGTAGGAAGTACCCAGAGTGGTTCCCCTCTCATTCCCTGAAAGATATGGGGAAGGTTGAAAGACAAGGGGCAATTGAAACCCAGTCCCCCTAAACCTGAGATCCTCTGCTGAGTTGATGATTATCCTTTATACTCAATACGTTATTTCCTTTCTTATCTAGCACTTGTTCTCAAGATTGAGAAGTTTAAGAAAAAAAAAAAAAAAGCAGGAGGGATTGAAACAGAGCAAGATCTTATGAGACCATCCTGGGCATGAAAGCCTTTCTTTTTTTTTTTTTTTTTTTTTGGGGGTGGGGCACTCATCCGGTATCTGAACTGAAAGCCTTTCTGTCTCCCACTTCTTTTTTGTAGAAATTACTCCTTCAAACAGTTGCTAATCAGGAAAAGAAGGGAAAGAAGAAGCAAAGGAGGAGCAATCAAGAAACAACAGGGTGACCTTGGGGAAGAGTCCTGGTTTCTGCTTAAGCAATAATATACCAATATCTTTGAGTTCTTCTATAGGAAATAAAGCTCCCATCCCAGGGGGAGTATAGCAACTTCAGGCTAAGCAGATGACTCCTGGAATCCCACCCTGTACTTCACCACCAATCAATCAGAATAAAGTCACACCCTGCAGCCCTTACCCCAAATATTGCATATGAAACCTTTTCCTCCAAAATCATCCACGTGTTTGGAACTTTGAGCATGAGCCTCCCGTTCTCTTTGTTTGGCCCTGAAAAAACTTTTCTCTTCTCCAAAATGTGATGTTTCAGCTTACCTAACCTCACTGTGCACTGGGCACACAAACTTGTGTTCTATAGTACTATTATTTGTATGACCTTCTTTTCAGTAGCGCTTGACCTTTGGTGTGACCACTTCTGGCACAGAGTTCTTCAAACCTTTGGAATTTCCTAAGTGTTGAAAATAATCAAGCTATTGTCTGTTAAATAATGAAGTGACCTTGGAAACTACCTTTATGACCCTCCTAAATAAACCTTGAATTGAATTCTATAACTGATAGTTCAATTTGCCTATGTAATGAAGTCTCCATAAACAACCCCTAAGAATGATGTTCGGAGAGCTTTCAATTTGATAAACACGTTGAGATACAGGAGAATAGTAGGCTTAAAGTGGTGCAGAAACATCATTACCTTACCCCATATCTTATCTGACACATCTCTTCCATCTGGCTGTTACAGTCCTTTTATAATATGTGATCTAATAAGTAAATATTTTTCTGAGTTCTGTGAGATACTCTAAAAAAAAATCAAATCTAAAAAGAAGGTCATGGGAACTTCCAATCTATTTGTGATTGGTAAGTCTGATTGCCCTCCACAGTCTTGTAGGTCTGAATCCTTAACCTGCGGAATCTGACAGTATCTTCAGGTAGATAGTGTCAGAATTGAGTTGAATCACAGGACCCTTAGCTATTCTGTTGTAGCCACACGTTCCAGGAAACAAACTCACTCAGAAAGACAGTGCAGATAATGGAGTGCAGTTTATTACACCCGCGGGACCAAAGCAGAGTCTCCTCTTAGCCAAGGACCCTGACCAGTTTTTGTGAAAACCTTATATACTCTAAGTGTACATGCACAAACCCACCTCCCCAAACTCCCTGACAATCAAAATTAACCCATGATTCATATGTCTTAAGCCCAGGTAGTTAACAGTGGACAATTATCAATAGGCCTGTGGTCATACCCCAATAAGCATAATAGAATGTATGATTCAATTCGGTTACACAGATAATTAGGGTATTCTTTTAGTAAAGGAAGACCCCTGGCGCTCTTCCTTCCTGGGGCCTGGATTTCCAGTTGGTATGTCATTTCCATAGATACTGGGCATACAGCTCAAAGTCCACAGTCCGGCCCAAGCTGGAGTCCTACTTTCAAGATAGGGCCTGTTCTGTTTCCTCCTTCAATTCCAAAGTGTTTCTTGTTGGACGTGTGGAAAAATCGTCTCATTCATAAACTGGAACTTTGTGAGCAGAATCCTTGAATCACAACAAAATAAATGCAAAGAGAGTAGAAGGAAGGAGATAATAAAGAAAATGATATGATCATAGCAATAACCCCCACATTAAGACTCCCTCAGGATCCAGTGGTCAAGAATCCACCTTGAAATGCAGGGGATGTGGGTTAGATCCCTGCTGGGGAATAAGATCCCACATGCTGTGGAGTAACTAAGCCCATGTGCTGCAACTACTGAGCCCATGTGCTGCAACTACTGAGCCCATGATACAACTAGCAAATAAATAAAAATACTAAAAATGGAAAAAAGAAAGAAAGAACAAACAAACCAAAATGTAATTATTGAAATAATGTATAAAATTGGTAATCTCAATTATCAAAGAAGAGAGAACCAATTTTTAATTTCTGGTTTTAAAAAGGGGAATACATAATTGTGAATTCTATCCATATTAACGTGATAAAAAGAAGATATGTGCAAGCCAACAGTAAGTCAGAAATTTGAACAACTTAGACAAATCCTTTAAAACCTAAATTACCAAAGAAGACACAAAGAGAAATAAATGATTTGAAAAGAGCTCTTTTTATTTAAAAAAATTATCTGTGAAATTTAAAACTCCCTCCCCTCTAAAAAATTTCCAACACCTGAGTCTTCACTACTGAATTTTATTGACTACTCATGTAAAAAATAAGTATATAACAGAAACCATCCATGAGAACAAAAACAGAGGACAGAATTCTTAACATGTTTTAGGAGGGAGAAATCTTCAACTTACCAAAGAAATTATAAGACCTAAAAAAGCATTATGAACAAAATGAAATATAATTTTCCACATAATACATTATGAACAAGACAGATAAGTTACAAAAACAAAATTTTGTTTTACCATTTGAGAATCAATGTATACTCATGACATTAAAGGAAAAAAAATATGTAAGATGTTTTGTCATTTCACTATAAACTCTAATGAAATTCAATAGTCATCCATAATAATAATGATAATAAAAAAATTAACAACTTTGAAAGTGATAAATCTGATTAAAAGTATATATAAACACATTAATTATCATAGCTAATATTAGCTCTTGAATTATTCTTATCCAATACAAATAAAAAGAGAAGGATGCCAGCTGTCAATTCTATTCATCAGTGTACTGGTCTTTATAACAAGTGCCATTGGGCAAGAATATGCAATAAAAGATAGTGTGAAGATTGAAAAGAAACAACTGGAATTTTCACATTTAAACCTGTCATAAGAGTGCACATCAAAATTCCAAAAAGACATACAGATTAAGGGTTAAACTTAATAAATTAATTTAACACAGATACTGGAAACAGGACAAAATATTTTTAACATATTCCTATATATTAGAAAGAAAAATCACACAAACACATCAGAAGCACACAAGCTCTCAAATAAAAAGAGTTGAGGAGCCCTTATAGTCTGAGACTGAAGATCTATTACAGAAAGTCAATCATCCAGAGGTCATAAAGTCATGAATAAATTAAAGTTTTCCAAGGTAAGGACACTTAGAGGAAGGTAAGGACACAAGTCCAAGAAACTACCTTTGAGGAATGTGACTTGGCAGAGGGAGGAGAATAAGAAGAATAAAGAAAACAAAGATAAAGAATAAAAAGGATGTGAAAAAGCTGTTGCAAGGCATCAGAAAGCAGAGTAATATCAGAATTTTTAAGCAAGTAAATATTCTAACTCAGTCCTTTTAAAAGGAAAATGAAATCTATTGTGCTAATATAACTAAAATATCCCGAGATAGGTTGGTCTCCAGATCTGGTCTTTGATGCTGTCATCATTCTGTTCTATTTGTGAGCTTCATTCCTGAGCCAGTTTACCTATGGAACAAAATTCAATAGCAACTTTGAGACTTGAAGAAATCATACTATCCAGTTGAAGAGTCCCTTCTTCTTCAACCAGCAAATTTGCTTCATTTAAATGGGATCACCAATTATTCCAACTAAGTGATGATGGGGGAGATGAAATTCTGTATATCATCTCAGACCCTAGTTTTCATCTGGAATCAATTTTGCCCCCTAGGAACATTTGGAAATATCTGAAAATATATTTGGTTATTATAACTGGGAAGGTGCTACTGGCATCCAGTGAGTAGAGGGCAGGGGTGCTGCTAAAAATCCTATGGTTTATTGAACAATCCTCCATAACAAAGAATTATCCAGCCCCAAATGTCAATAGCTCAAAGCTTAAGATATTTTTAGACAAGAGGTTCTTAAAATTAAATGTGCATTGGAATAACCTAACAGGCTTATTAAAATACAGCATTCTAGTTCTCTTTCCAGGATTTTCTGAGCTCTAGAGTGGGGCCTGTAAATGTTTTTATCTAACAATCTCACAGGTTCTACTGCTGCTTGTGGTCCATAGCTCACAATCCAAGAAGTACACCAATCAGAACCCTGGCCTTAGCTGAAACTGTAGTGAAGCACAGGTAAGTATGCATACCCTATAAGATGATTTGGGGTTTAATGCATCCTAGAGAAATAACAGGTTGTGCTAATTGATGAGGGAAAAAAAAAAAATATATATATATATATATATATATATGCTTTCATCCATTTCTACCATGACCAAATCCTAAAGTCTGTTTTGTCCTAGTATAATTGGGTGGCAGGACTGCTTCTAGTACCTCTGGCTCACAATTTCTCCCCTCTTCCACTTTCCTACTGTTTTAATTAAATGAGTTTGGACTTTTTAAATGAGGTTTCTAGAAAATTATGGAATAAGCAAAATAATCAATAAACATAAACAAAGGTCAACGATAAAGTGAAGTCACTCAGTCGCTCAGTCGTGTCCAAGTCTTTGCGACTCCATGGACTGTCGCCTATCAGGCTCCTCAGGCGACAGTCCATGTTGGCGACAGTCCATGTAGGCAACAGTCCATGGCGTTTTTCAGGCAAGAATACTGAAGTGGGTTGCCATTTCCTTCTCCAGGGGATCTTCCTGACACAGGGATCGGACCTGGGTCTCCTGCATTGCAGGCAGACACTTTACCATCTGAGCCACAGGGAAGCTGGATAAAACTGACTTGTTAAAGCAAAGATAAATGTTTCTGAGAGCAAGTAAAGCCCTCTTGACCCTTTGCTTGAAGATTTCACAACCCATTTCCACTATTACCCTTCAACCATCCTGCCTGTCACTCATTCTAACTGGTAAATGAGAAACACGATCCTTTCTTGATTAATCTCTATTGTAAACCACAGTTGTAGTATGGACAGAGCTGATTTCCTTGAAAGGAGTTCAAGGTAGAAACAAGGAGAGCACAGCATTTTTTCCCTATATGTGAATATTTTAGTAGAAATATTTAGAAGAAAATAGAGAATATGAAGTCAAGAGGAAAAAAAGTGAAGAGATGACTTGGGGGGCGGGGCGGGGGAAGACTAGTAATGTGGCAGTTATAGCAACTCATATTATTTTACTAAAGAAAAACATAAGAGATCTTGCCAGGGATCCACAGAGAGCAAGCTCTTCTCTCAAGTAACTGATAAGGAGAAACAAAAGAAAAACAAAAAGAACTGTCAAATTCTGGATACAGAGTAAAGTGGATCTCTGCAGTACCAGTCAAAGGAGGCTCTCCTTTCACTGTAGCACTAAGGAAGGCTTTCTGGAGTAAAAGCTGCTCGGCTGACCCTCATGGTTAGAAAAGCAATCTACAGATTCAACGCAATCCTTATCAAGCTACCAATGGCATTTTTCACAGAGCTAGAACAAATAATTTCACAATTTGTATGGAAATACAAAAAACCTCGAATAGCCAAAACAATCTTGAGAAAGAAGAATGGAACTGGAGGAATCAAACTGCCTGACTTCAGGCTCTACTACAAAGCCACAGTCATCAAGACAGTATGGTACTGGCACAAAGATGGAAATATAGATCAATGGAACAAAATAGAAAGCCCAGAGATAAACCCCATGCACCTATGGACACCTTATCTTTGACAAAGGAGGCACGAATATACAGTGGAGAAAAGACAATCACTTTAACAAGTGGTGCTGGGAAAATTGATCAACCAACCACTTGTAAAAGAATGAAACTAGAACACTTTCTAACACCACACACAAAAATAAACTCAAAATGGATTAAAGATCTAAATGTAAGACCAGACACTATAAAACTCCTAGAGGAGAACATACGCAAAACACTCTTTGACATAAATCACAGCAGGATCCTCTATGACCCACCTCCCAGAATATTGGAAATAAAAGCAAAAATAAACAAATGGGACCTAATTAAAATTAAAAGCTTCTGCAAAACGAAACTCTAAGCAAGGTGAAAAGACAGCCTTCAGAATGGGAGAAAATAATAGCAAATTAAGCAACTGACAAAGAATTCATCTCCAAAATACACAAGCAACTCCTGCAGCTCAATTCCAGAAAAATAAATGACCCAATCAAAAAAATGGGCCAAATAACTAAACAGACATTTCTCCAAAGAAGACATACAGATGGCTAACAAACACATGAAAAGATGCTCAATATCACTCATCAGAGAAATGCAAATTAAAATAACAATGAGGTACCATTTCACGCCAGTCAGAATGGCTGCTATCCATAAGTCTACAAGCAATAAATGCAGGAGAGGGTGTGGAGAAAAGGGAACCCTCTTACACTGTTGGTGGGAATACAGACTAGTACAGCCACTATGGAGAACAGTGTAGAGATTCCTTAAAAAACTGGAAATAGAACTGCCATACGACCCAGCAATCCCATTGCTGGGCATACACACTGAGGAAACCAGAAGGGAAAGAGACACGTGTACCCCAATGTTCATCGCAGCACTGTTTATAATAGCCAGAACATGGAAGCAACCTAGATGTCCATCAGCAGACGAATGGATGAGAAAGGTGTGGTACATATACACAATGGAATATTACTCAGCCATTAAAAAGAATACATTTGAATCAGTTCTAATGAGGTGGATGAAACTGGAGCCTATTATACAGAGTGAAGTAAGTCAGAAAGAAAAACACCAATACAGTATACTAATGCATATATATGGAATTTAGAAAGATGGTAATGATAACCCTGTATGTGAGACTGCAAAAGAGACATAGATGTATGGAATAGTCTTTTGGACTCTGTGGGAGAGGGTGAGGGTGGGATGATGTGGGAGAATGGCATTGAAACATGTATATTATCATATGTGAAACGAATCACCAGTCCAGGTTTGATGCATGATACAGGATGCTCAGGGCTGGTGCACTGGGATGACCCAGAGGGATGGGATGGGGAGGGAGGTGGGAGGAGGGTTCAGGATGGGGAACATATGTACACCCGTGGTGGATTCATGTCAATGTATGGCAAAACCAATACAATATTGTAAAGTAATTAGCCTCCAATTAAAATAAATAAATTTATATTTTAAAAATAATAAAAGTAAAGAAAATCATCCAAAGAGAGTGGAATTATACTTAAAATGTTCAGCAGCTCTGCAAATACAATTATCTCAGCGTAATCATAGTTACTTCATTTTAACAAATCACATTTCAGCAGAAACAGACAAAAAATTTAAATAAGAAGTCAAAGTGATAACACCATGAAGTCATGTACCTCATTTCACTTATTTCAAGGTATATTCTTTCTTACCTATCACATCTACAAAATCTCAGTGGATCCTACTATTGATATTGTCTCATAAAAATAATTTTATTTATGTTTCTGCTAGTGCATAAATTATTATTCATCTTAAAGCCTACAAGAACACTGATTTAATCAAATGTGATGATTATTTGTTGAAATATGATTAAATTGAAACCTAAGCTGATAACTTGAGTTTCTGGGTTCCTGGATATTTATTCCAAATGGAAAAGGAGACATGGTCAGGGCTCACAAGATATTCTGATATGACCTGTTAAGAACACAAGCAAAAAATTGCTCTTCTTGAGAGATATTTGTATGCCATGTTCATAGCAGTGTTATACACAATAGCCAAAAGGTGGAATCAACCCAAAAGTCTATTGAGAGATGAGCAGGTAAACAAAACAGCCATTAAAAGGAAAGAAACTCTAATACACTCCACCACACAAATGAATTATGAAGATATAATGTTAAGTAGAATAAGCCATTAGCAAAAAACACAAATGATTTCAATTCTATGAGGTACCACGGGTAGATAGATTCATATAGACAGAAAGTGGAATGGTGATTGCCAGAGCCTGAGGGAGAAAGGATTGGGGAATGTGATTTAATGGAAGAGACTTTTAGTTTTTCAAGATGAAAAAAGTTCTAGAGATTGGCTGCATAAAACATGTATGTACCTAATACAACTAAACTACACATTTTTAAATGGCTAGTGCAGTAAGTTTTATGTCATGTATATTTTACCGTTTTTTTTTTTTTTTAGATTTACCTACAAATGAGAATTGGAGAAGAAAGGAAAATGATCTAGTGGAAATATTGAGACTAAAGGGACATAATAGTAATAGATAAAATGGAAGGAAAGAGTAAAAGGATGAACAGAAAAGAAAGGTCAAAAAAAGAAAATTCACCAGCACCTCCAAACCATATCAAAAGGATCAAGGAAGGCAATATTATTGCCACAAGTATCAAGCCAATGGATGTGGAGCACCCTGGCAATTGGGAGAAGACCAAAATAATAGCACTTCAAACCCCTTCTCTAGTTCTCCAGGCCTTCTTGCCCACCTGAATGTCAACACAACCATGACCTATTCTGGATGCATTGGCATCTCTGGTTCCCTTTCTCATATTCCCAGAGGTCTCATACTCACAACCACCCTTAGTCTCTCCTTCTTGCCACATCCCACCCAGACTACAGTCTTTCATTCTTATCTATTGTGTAGTTTAAAACAGCTATTTTCATACCTCTGGCACTGTAGTCCTAGAAATAAATCTTAAACTCTGACTCTCTCTCTGTCTCCCTGAATCTCTCTCTTTCCTCCCTGTCTTTCCTTTCTCCATGCCTGTCTTCCTCCCTCCATTCTTCTCTCATCCATCAAATCCTTTCCCTTTCTTTGTTCCCCTCTCTGTTCTTCAGGACCATTTCCTCCCATCCCCAGTCGGGCCCCAGTTCCTTCTCACCCCAGTACAGGATGATGTCCTGGTCTCCTAGACTGCTGTGCTTCACTCAGCAACTCAGGCCAGCTGCCTCCCCAGCCACCACATCCAGGGTTACTAAGAGATACCAAGTCCAGTCTGCATTGAGCATGATGTCTCCTTGCTGAGTGCCAGGCTGCTCCTGCTCACCCCTCACCCACATCACCCGCACAGGTTTGGTGTAGAATCCTGAGACATGGCACACCAGCAGTAGGCGGCCAGGCCCGGGAATGGGGCCACTGGACAGCCAGGCCTCAGGCTTCACTGGGGTAGGGAGCAACAGTAAGAATGTCAGATTATGACTCTAACTCAGAGCATACTAACTCAGAAATTTGGACAGTTACCTCTTCCACTTCCATGGGAACCAAATCATTTATTAATTAACCCCTCTCTACTTAGGTACTTCCCACTTTTGAATTTAAAGGAAGTAGTGGGAGGTGAAATAGAAAAGTCTTGTAGAGAGAACAAGACTAACCTTGCCTCTGCAGTTCTGCCTTTCCTGCGTTGAGAACACCCAGGATATTGAGGACAGGTTTCTGACATGAGCCTCTCAATGATATTGGAGATGCCTGGATACTGAGTCATGCGTGCACAAAACTTCTGCCCCCTGCTGCCACTGTCTGGTGCAGACACACAGGAATGATTCTGGATCCTCACAAAATCCAGTCCTCCTATAGCTCCTCTCAAAGAGCTTCCTATGGCCTTCCCAGAATGCAACCCACAGCTTTCTATCACCTGGATCACAAAGGGGTCTGTGTAAAGGAAAACAGAAGTGAACTTAGTAAAATGCAAACAATGAAAAGAAGGATGGGGAAAAGGCATAGGACTTTAGTTTTCAGTGGCGAGAAAGGTCTGATGTGAAATGATAACTCAAAAACCAATTGCAGTATTCGGGACTTTTCAGAAAGAAGAGCACTGAGGAGAGGTATGCATATCATAAATGGTATGGTTAGGCTCTTTTAAGGATGTACAATAGACAGGAAGGGAGAAGAGGGGCAACGTGTGATGGAGTCAGAAGTGCAGCATTCCATGGTGTAGGGAATGGTTACATGTAGAGAAGGGATTGGGCAACAGATGCTTGAAGACGTTGATTAGAAGAGTAGGAAGTCACACTTTACATCACTTGGGCATGAAGTAGAAAAAGGAGGCTCTTCCTTGGAGTTTTAGAGAAGCAAGTTACATGCAAGCAAACCAGGAAATGGCTACAAAGGAGGAAATTCATGTGTCACACAAGAATGCAAGAAATAGGAAGAATCTGTGAGACTGGGTGGATATGTGGAGTCAGAGGCCGGAGACTATTCTAGACAAGTGTGTACATGCAGTTGGATAAAGAGGGGAAAGGAGAGTAATAGCCTGAACCAAGGGAGAGAAAAGTCATTGAGAGTGTCTTCAGGTCAGAGGACTGTACTCACATTCCAACGAGAATTCATTAATGTGGTTCTGCACTTCCTGGATGAATCCGATGAAGTAGACTCAAAACAGGTCCTCCAATTTAGTCATCTCCTCATCACTGAAGTTGCTTTTGGACCAGGGTTTCAGGAAAATGTCAGTGCCCGAGTCACTCTCCCAGCCATGAAGCTGCAAGTCATCCAACCAGCCTAAGCCTTGATTTGAACCCAGGTTCTTTTGGCATAGGCCGAAATCTGGTTGAGATAGAAGGTGGTTGGCTCCTGGAACACTGTAGAAGGATAAGAAGAGTGAGGGAAAATGTAGAATCAGGATGGAATGAAAAAGAACCCAGAGTCTGAACAACAATATAGAGCTTGAAACAGTTTCCTGCCCCCAAAGCTTCTGGTTCCATCCCCAGCCTCCAGAATAGAGGAGAGGGCTGGAGACAGCAGAGCCCAGACCCATCATGGTAGGTGCAGCATGCTTTTATGCAGAACCCCTGCACCTGTGCTGAGAGCAACCAGAGTTACTCTTACCGCCCTCATTGTTACTACCCGGGATGATAAACACTAGTAACAGAGTAGTAGAAGCAGCATTTCATTGGGAAGTAGAATTTCTAACTCTCTGAGCTTGTATTTAATCTCTAATTTCAGCACACCTTTCCCCCAGAATTCTAAAGTGACTTCATGTTTTCCCCAACTGACAAATCTCTGGCCTACGTTGCACACCACAGAAAAACTATATCTCCCACTGCTCTCTAGACTCCCACTCTGCCTCTCATTTCACTCCTCGGTCTCAGCCTCCTTTATAGTTACCACCTTGGAAAGGCTCCCATGTGATATTGAAAAGTTATTTCACCTTCCCAAACTTTTATTTTCATATCCATTAAATAGGAGGCTGTTGATGGGTGGGGCTGTGTTCCCTCCCTGCTATTTACCTGGGACCAAACTATGGTGGAGGTAATGAAGATAATGGCGACCTCCTTCAGAAGGTCCCATGCATGCACTGCTGCACTCAGTACCCTCAACCCTGTAGCAGGCCACCGTCAACCCATGCTTCCACCAGAGTCTCCTGGACACTTATGGGCAAGGCTGGGTCAGTCTCTTGTGGGGTCACTGCTCCTTTTTCCTGGGTCTTGGTGCACACAAGGCTCTGTCTGTGCCCTCAAAGAGTCTGTTTCCCAGTCCTTCAGACTTAGATTGAAGAAAGATGTCAGTCCTTCAGACTTAGACTGAAGAAAGTAGGGAAAACCACTAGACCATTCAGATATGACCTAAATCAAATCCCTTACAATTATACAGTGGAAGTGAGAAATAGATTCAAGGAATTAGATCTGATAGACAGAGTGCCTTAAGAAATATGGATGAAGATTCATGACATGGTACAGGAGGCAGGGATCAAGAACATCCCCAAGAAAAAGAAATGCAAAAAGGCAAAATGGTTGTCACAGCTATTTCACAAATAGCTGTAAAAAGAAGAGAAGTGAAAGACAAAGGAGAAAAGGAAAGATATACCCATTTGAATGCAGAGTTTCAAACAATAGCAAGGAGAAATAAGAAAGTCTTCCTCAGTGATCAATGAAAAGAAATAGAGGAAAACAATAGAATGGGAAAGACTAGAGATCTCTTCAAGAAAATTAGAGATACCAAGGGAACATTTCATGCAAAGAGGGGCACAATAAAGGACAGCAATGGTATGGACCTAACAGAAGCAGAAGATATTAAGAAGAGGTAGCAAGAATACACAGAAGAACTATACAAAAAAGATCCTTATGACCCAGATACTCATGATGGTGTGATCACTTACCTAGTCAGACATCCTGGAAAGCGAGTCAAATGGGCTTTAGGAAGCATCACTACAAACAAAGCTAGTGGAGGTGATAGAACTCCAGCTGAGCTATTTCAAATCCTAAAAGATGATGCTGTGAAAGTGCTGCACTGAATATGCCAGCAAATTTGGAAAACTCAGCAGTGGCCACAGGACTGGAAAAGGTCAGTTTTAATTCCAGTTCCAAAGAAGGGCAATGACAAAGAATGCCTACACTCTAGTAAAATAATACTCAAAATTGTCCAAGCCAGGTATGTGAACCATGAATTTCCAGATGTTCAAGCTGGTTTTAGAAAAGGCAGAGGAGCCAGAGATCAAATTGCCAACATCCATTGGATCATTATAAAAGCAAGAGAGTTCCAGAAAAACATCTACTTCTGCTTTTTTGACTACGCCAAAGCCTTTGACTTTTTGGATCACAACAAACTGTGTAAAATTCTTAAAGAGATGGGAATAAAAGACTACCTAGCTTGCCTCTTGAGAAATCTGTATGCAGGTCAGGAAACAACAGTTAAAACTGGACATGAAACAACAGACTGGTTCCAAATAGGAAAAGGAGTATGTCAAAGCTGTATATTGTCACCCTGCTTATTTAACTTACATGCAGAGTACATCATGAGGAATGCTTATCTGGATGAAGCACAAGCTGGAATCAAGATTTCTGGGAGAAATATCAGTAGCCTCAGATATGAAGATGACACCACCCTTATGGCAGAAAGTGAAAAAGAACTAAAGAGCCTCTTGATGAAAGTGAAAGAGGAGAATGAAAAAGTTGGCTTAAAACTCAACATTCAGAAAGGTAAAATCATGGCATCTGGTCCCATTACTTCATGGCAAATAGATGGGGAAACAGTGGAAACACTGACAGACTTTATTTTGGGGGGGGTCCAAAATCACTGGATATGGTGACTTCAGCCATGAAATTAAAAGACGCTTGCTCCTGGGAAGAAAAGTTACGACCAAACTAGACAGCATATTAAAAAGCAGAGATGTTACTTTGCCAACAAATGTTTGTCTACTCAAGGCTATGGTTTTTCCAGTAGTCATGTATGGATATGAGAGTTGGACTATAAAGAAAGTTGAGTGCCAAGGAATTGATGCTTTTGAACTGTGGTGTTGGAGAAGAGTCTTGAGAATCCCTTGGACAGCAAGGAGATCCAACCAGTTCATCCTAAAGGAAATCAGTCCTGAATATTCATTAGAAGGACTGATGCTGACGTTGAAACTCCACACTTTGGCCACATAATGTGAAGAACTGACTCATCTGAAAAGACGCTAATGCTGGAAAAGATTGAAGGCAGGAGGAGAAGGAGAGAACAACCAAGGATGAGATGGTTGGATGGCATCACCGACTCAGTGGACATGAGCTTGAATAAACTCCAGGAGTTGATGTTGAACCAGGAAGCCTGGCATGCTGCAGTCCACGGGATAACAAAGAGTTGGACACAATTGAGCAAATGAACTGAACTGAAATAGGATGCTAATATTAAACAATTGCTCAGCTTCCAGTCTGTTTTAATCTAAAAGAACTCCTTTGGTTTGTCCACCTATGTCATTCTCCCTCTCCACTGCCTTCAGTCCCCTGGAACTCTGTCATTACCTCTTCCCACTGTCTCACTTGGCCCTCTTTCTTATCTCATTCTTCTTACCTAGACTCTTTAATTCCACATTATGGTTTCTGAGAGTGGGTATGTGTTGATCATACAGCTTTTCTATATTTGATTCTGGAACCCAAATCCCAGAATTAAATATGATAAATAGTTTATATTCTGAACAAAATTCTCTACACCATAGGAATTTCTGAGGTTGAAAATTATATTTACTACTGGTTTATGATCTTCCCTTCAGTCACTCTTCACCTCTAGCATTTTCAGTAACTAATCCTCATGAGACATGTAAACAGGAGTTATGATATGTGCAGCTTTACCCAAGTCTAAGATAGCTTTTTTTAGTAGGCTCATTAGAAGTAGAACTTCCTTCTCCTTTCATAATATCTCATAATCTCTACCTACATTTTGCTCTTTCCTATCAACAAATAATAGCTCCATCCTTCACCATTTCCCCGAGCTTGCTCAAACTCATATCCATTGAGTTGGAGATGCCATCTGAACATCTCATCCTCTGTCACCCCCTTCTCCTCCTGCCCTCAATCTTTCCCAGCATTGGAGTCTTTTCTAAAGACTCAGCTCTTCATATCAGGTAGCCACAATATTGGATCTTCAGCTTCAGCAACAGTCCTCCCAATGAATATTCAGGATTGACTTCCTTTAAGATTAACTGGTTTGATCTCCTTGTTGTCCAAGGGACTCTCAAGACTCTTCTCCAAGAGCACAGTTCAAAAGCATCAATTCTACAGCACTCAGCCTTCTTTATGGTTCAATTCTCACATCCAAACATGACTTCTGAAAAATCATAGCTTTGACTCTATGGACCTTTGTTGGTAAAGTAATGTCTCTGCTTTTTAATACATTGTATAGGGTTGTCAAAGCTTTTCTTCCAAGAAGCAAGTGTCTTTTAATTTCATGGCTGCAGTCACCATCTGCAGTGATTTTGGAGCCCCCCAAAATAAAGTCTGTCAGTGTTTCCACTGTTTACCCATCTATTTGCTGTCAAATGATGGGACCGGATGCCATGATCTTATTTTTCTGAATGTTGAGCTTTAAGCCAACTTTTTCACTCTCTTCTTTCACTTTCATCAAGAGGCTTTTCAGTTCTTTTTCACTTTCTGCCATAAGGGTGAGGTTATCTGCATATCTGAGGTTATTGATATTTCTCCCGGCAGTCTTGATTCAAACTCGTGCTCATCCAGCCCAGCATTTCTCATGATGTACTCTGCATATAAGTTAAATAAGCATATAAGTTAAATAAGGTGACAATATTCAGCCTTGTCGCACTTTTTTTCCCCAATTTTGAACCAGTTTTTTACTCTTTGTCTGGTTCTAACTGCTGCTTCTTGACCTGCATACAGGTTTCTCAGGAGGCAGGTCAGGTGGTCTGCTATTCCCATCTCTTGAGGAACTTTCCACATTTTGTTCTAGTCCACACAGCCAAAGGCTTTAGCATAGGTAATGAAGCAGAAGTGGGTATTTTTCTGGAATTCTCTTGCTTTTTCTATGATTCAATGGATGTTGGCAATTTGATCTCTGGTTCCTCTGCCTTTTCTAAATCCAGCTTTTACATCTGGAAGTTCTAGGTCCACATACTGTTGAAACTTGGCTTGGAGAATTTTGAGCATGACCTTGATAGCATGAGAAATGACTGCAATTGTAAGTAGTTTGAAATTCTTTGGAATTGCCCTTCTTTGGGATTGGAATGAAAACTGACATTTTCCAGGCCTGTAGCCAGTGCTGAGTTTTCCAAATTTGCTGGCATATTCAGTGCAGCACTTTCACAACATCATCTTTTATGATTTGAAATAGCTCAGCTAGAATTCCATCACCTCCACTAGCTTTGTTCGTTGTGCTGTTTCCTAAGGCTCACTAGACTTCTCACTCCAGGATGTCTGGTTGTAGGTGACTGATCACACCTTTTGGTTATCCAGATCATTTTTGTATAGTTCTTCTGTTATTCTTGCCACTTTTCTTAATATCTTCTGTTTCTGTTAGGTCCATACCATTTTTGTCCTTTATTGTGCCCACCTTTGCATGAAATGTTCCCTTGGTATTTTTATTTTCTTGAAGAGAACTCTAATCTTTCCCATTCTATTTTTTCCCTCTATGTCTTTGCATTGTTCACTTAGAACGGTTTTCTTATCTCTCCTTGCTCTTCTTTAGAACTCTCCATTCAGATGGGTATATCTTTCCTTTTCTCCTTTGCCTTTCACTTCTCTTCTTTCCTCAGCTATTTGTAAGGCTTCTTCACACAACCATTTTGCCTTTTTGCATTTCTTTTTCCTGGGCATGGTTTTGATCACTGCCTCCTGTACAATGTTACAAACCTCTGTCCATAGTTCCTCAGGAACTCTATCTGTCAAATCTAATCCCTTGAATCTATTTCTCACTTCCACTGTATAATTGTAAGGGAATCGATTTAGGTCATACCTGAATGACCTAGTGGTTTTCCCTACTTTCTTCGATTTAAGTCTGATAGTTGCAATAAGGAGTTCATGATCTGAGCCACAGTCAGATCCCAGTCTTCTTTTTTTCTGACTGTATAGAGTTTCTCCATCTTTGGCTGCAAATAATATGATCAATCTGATTTCAATATTGACCATCTGATGATGTCCATGTGTAAAGTCATCCCTTTTGTTGTTGGAAGTGTTTCTATGCTATGACCAGTGCATTCTCTGGGCAAAACGTTGTTAGCCTTTACCCTGCTTCATTTTGGACTCCAAAGCCAAATTTCCCTGTTACACCAAGTATCTCACAACTTCCTACTTTTGCATTCCAGTCTCCTATGATAAAAAGGACATCATTTTTGGTGTTAGTTCTAGAAGTTCTTGTAGGTCTTAGAACTATTCAACTTCAGTTTCTTTAGCATTAGTGGTTGAGGCATAGACTTGGATTACTATGATACTGAATATTCTGTCATTTTTGAGATTGCACCCATATACTGCATTTCAAACTCTTTTGTTGACTATGAGGGTTACTCCATTTCATCTAAGGGATTCTTGCCCACATTCTTGCCCATTTGAATTAAATTCACTCTTTCCAGTCCATTTTAGTTCACTGATTTCTAAAATGTCAATGTTCACTCACCATCTCCTGTTTGACCACTTCCAATTTATCTTGATTCATGGACCTAACATTCCAGGTTCCTATGCAGTATTGCTCTTTACAGCATCAGACTTTATTTTCACCACCAGACATATTCACAACTGGACTTTTTTTTTTTTTTCCACTTTGGGCCATACTTTTCATTCCTTCTGGAGCTACATCTCTACTCTTCTCCAGTAGTATATTGGGCACCTACTGTCCTGTGGACTTCATCTTTCAATGTCATATCTTTTTATCTTTTCATATTGTCCACGGGGTCCTCAAGACAAGAATCCTGAAGTGATTTGCCATTCCCTTCCCCAGTGGACAACATTTTGTCAGAACTCCCCACCATCCGTCTTGGGTGGCCCCACATGGCATGCCTCATAGTTTCATTGAGTTAGACAAAACTGTGATCCATGTGATCAGTTTGGTTTTCTGTGATTGTGGTTTGCATTCTATCTGCCCTCTGATGGATAAGGATAAATGCTTGTGGAAGCTTCCTGGTGGGAGATAGTGACCGTGGTGAAAACTGTGTCTTGCTCTGATGGGCAAGGTCATGCTCAGCAAATCTTTAATCCAATTTCCTGCTGATGGGTGGACCTAAGGCCAAACTCTGGTAGGGGTAATGGCAACCTCCTCCAGGACTTATGCCAGCATGCTGCATATCCCAGGACTATTGCACTCAGTGTCTCTGGCTTGGGGCAGGCCAATGTGGACCCACACCTCTGCCAGAGACTCCCATATACTCACAGGCAAGTCTGGATCAGTCTCTTGTGGGATCAGTGCTCTTTTCTCCTGGGTCCTGGTGCACACAATGTTTTGTTTGTGCCTTCCAAGAGTCTGTTTACCCAGTCCTGTGGGAGTTCTGTAATCAAATCCCACTGGCCTTCAAAGGTATATTCCCTGGGGGTTCTTAGCTGCTCTGCCAGATCCCCAGGTTGGGAAATTTCTTGTGGGCCCCAGAACTTTCACAGTGAGAAAGAACTGTTGTTAAATTTGTTATACCAGAACTCCTTTGATTCTCCAGTTTGTGGGTCGTATGCTCAGTTGCTCTATTCAGTTCAGTCACAATCATGCTCAGCTCTTTGCAAACCCATGAACTGCAGCACATCAGACTTCCCTGTCCATCACCAACTCCTGGAGCTTACTCAAACTCATGTTCATGAAGTCAGTGATAGCATCCAACCATCTTATCCTTTATTGTCCCCTTCTCCTCCTGACTTCAATCTTTCCCAGCTTCAGTGTCTTTTCACATGAGTCAGTTCTTCACATCAGGTGGCCAAAGTATTGGAGCTTCAGCTTCAGCATCAGTCCTTCCAGCAAATATTCAGGACTGATTTCCTTTAGGATTGATTGGTTTGATTTCCTTGCAGTCCAAGAAACTCAAGAGTCTTCTCCAACACCACAGTTCAAAAGTATCAATTCTTTGGTGCTCAGTTTTCTTTATAGTCCAGCTTTGACATCCTTATATGACTACTAGAAAAATCACTGCTTTGAATAGATGCACCTTTGTCAGCAAAGTAATGTCTCTGCTTTTTAATATGCTGTCTAGGCTGGTCACAGGATTTCTTACAAGGAGCAAGTATTTTAATTTCATGGTTGAAATCACCATCTGCAGTGATTATGGAGCCCAAGAAAATAGTCTCTCACTGTTTCTATTATTTCCTCATCTATTTGCCATGAAGCGATGGGACCAGATGCCATGATCTTTGTTTTCTGAATGTTGAGTCTTAAGCCAACTTTTTCACTCTCCTCTTTCACTTTCGTCAATAGGCTTTTTAGTTCCTCTTCAACTTCTTCCTTAAGGGTGGTGTCATCTGCATATCTGAGGCTCTGTAGTGTGGCTAATGGTGATCTCCTCCAAGAGGACTTATGCCACACACTGCAACTCCCAGGACTGCTGCTGCCAAAGTCCTTGTCACCATGACAGGCCACTACTTACCCCCACTACCTCCACAGGAGACACTCAAATACTGAAAGGCAGGTCTGGCTCAGTCAGCTGTGCAGGTCACTGTCCCTGCCCTAGATCCTGGTGCACACAGGTTTCCTTTGCATGCTCCAAGTGTCTCTGGAGGGGAGGAGGTTTAAATGCAATTGTCTCACTCTTGCCGTCTTGTTTCAGATTCTCCTTTGCCCTTGGACATGAGGTATCTCTTTTTTGTGGGATCCAATATTCTGTCTATGCTTTTTCAGCAGCTCGTTGAAATATTGGTGTTCTTGACAGAGAAGATAAATGTGCATTCTTCTACTCCGCCATCTTATGGGTATGAGATGGCAAATAGAAAGGGAAATAGAAATGGAAACAGTGAGATATTTTTGTGTGTGTGCTCCAAAATTGCTGCATACTGTGACTGCAGCCATGAAATTAAAAGGTGCTTGCTCCTTTGAAGGAAAGCTATGACAGGCTTGTACAGCATATTACAAAAAACAGAGATATCACTTTGCCAACTAAGGTCCACATAGTCAAAGCTTTGGTTTTTCCAGTAGTCATGTACAGATAAAAGAGTTGGACCACAAAGAAGGTTGAGCATCAAAGAATTGACGCTTTTGAATTGTGGTGTTGGAGAAGACTCTTGAGAGTTCCTTGGACTACAAGGAGATCAAGCCAGTCAATCATAAAGGATATTCACCCTGAATATTCATTAAGAGGAAAGATGCTGAATCTGATCGTCTGATAATTTGACCACATAATGTGAAGACCTGATGCACTGGAAAAAAAAAAAACCTGATGATGGGAAAGATTGAAAGCAAAAGGAGAGGAGGCAGCAGAGGATGAGATGGTTAGATAATATCATCAACTCAATGGACATGAATGTGACCAAAATTCAGGAAATAGTGAAGTAGAGGGAAGACTGGCATGCTGTAAGTCCCTGGGATTACAAGAAGTCAGACACGATTGAGTGACTGAACAACAACAAATGCTAGCCATTGTTTCTTGAGGCTCACCTGCCCCAACTGTGACATGGGAGCCTTTTCACACCAGTCATTTGTGAATCCTTTCAACACACCTTTATCACTGAGCTTCCCTTTACCTTATGGCATGCAGAGTTCCCAATAATAGCAAGGAGAGATAAGAAAGCCTTCCTCAGCGATCAAAGTAAAGAAATAGAGGAAAACAGTAGAATGGGAAAGACTAGAGCTCACTTCAAGAAAATTAGAGATACCAAGGGAACACTTCATGCAAAGATGGGCTTGATAAAAGACAGAAATTGTATGGATCTAACAGAAGCAGAAGATATTAAGAAGAGGTGGCACAAATACACAGAAGAACTGTACAAAAAGGATCTTCACAACCAAGATAATCAAGATGGTGTGATCACTCACCTAGAGCCAGACATCCTGGAATGTGAAGTCAAGTGGGCCTTAGAAAGCATCACTACGAACAAGGCTAGTGGAGGTGATGGAATTCCAGTTGAGCTATTTCAAGTCCTGAAAGATGATGCTGTGAAAGTGCTACACTCAATATGCCAGCAAATTTGGAAAATTCATCAGTGGTCACAGCACTGGAAAAAGTCAGTTTTCATTCCAATCCCTAAGAAATGCACTACCAAAGAATGCTCAAACTACCACACAATGCACTCATCTCACATGCTATCAAAGTAATGCTCAAATTTCACCAAGCCAGGCTTCAGGAATACGTGAACCATGAACTTCCAGATGTTCAAACTGGTTTTAGAAAAGGCAGAGGAACCAGAGATCAAATTGCCAACACCCATTGGAACATCAAAAAAGTAAGAAAGTTCCAGAAAAACATCTATTTCTGCTTTATTAACTATGCCATAGCCTTTGACTGTGTGGATCACAAGAAACTGTGGAAAATTCTGAAAGAGATGGTAATACAAGACCACTTGACCTGACTCTTGAGAAACCTATATGTAGTTCAGGAAGCAACAGTTAGAACTGTACATGGAACAACAGACTGATTCCAAATAGGAAAAGGAGTACATCAAGGCTGTATATTGTCACCCTGCTTATTTAACTTAATGCAGAGTACATTATGAGAAACGCTGGGCTTGAAGAAGCACAAGCTGGAATCAAGATTGCCAGGAGAAACATCAATAACCTCAGATATGCAGATGACACCACCCTTATGGCAGAAAGTGAAGAGGAACTAAAAAGCCTCTTGATGAAAGTGAAAGAGGAGAGTGAAAAAGTTAGCTTAAAGCTCAACATTCAGAAAAAAAAGACCATGGCATCTGGTCCCATCACTTCATGGGAAATAGATGGGGAAACGGTGAAAAGAGTGTCAGATTTTATTTTTGGGGCTCCAAAATCACTGTTGATGGTGATTGCAGCCATCAAATTAAAAGACGCTTACTCCTTGGAAGGAAAGTTATGACCAAACTAGATAGCATATTGAAAAGCAGAGACATTACTTTGCCAACAAAGGTCTATCTAATCAAGGCTATGGTTTTTCCAGTGATCATGTATGGATGTGAGAGTTGGACTGTGAAGAAAGCTGAGCACCAAAGAATTGATGCTTTTGAACTGTGATGTTGGAGAAGACTCTTGAGGGTCCCTTGGACTGCAAGGAGATCCAACTAGTCCATTCTAAAGGAGATCATTCCTGGGTGTTCTTTGGAAAGACTGATGCTAAAGCTGAAATTCCAATATTTTGGCCACCTCATGTGAAGAGTTGACTCATTGGAAAAGACTTTGATGCTGGGAGGGATTAGGGGCAGGAGGAGAAGGGGACGACAAAGGATGAGATGGCTGGATGGCATCACCAACTCGATGAACATGAGTTTGGGTTAACTCAGGGAGTTGGTGATGGACAGGGAGGCCTGGTGTGCTACGGTTCATGGGGTCACAAAGAGTTGGACATGACTCAGCAAGTGAACTTGAACTAAACTGAATTGATGGCAAAGTTGTTCCAGACTCTTGAAGAATCTTTCTGTCCCAACTAGAAATCAGCCATTTCTTCAAGGTCCTTTGGTTCCTTTAGTGTGAAAATATGTCAAAGCCATAATGTGAGCACTAAGTCTTGGTTTTGTGGCTTTTTAAGTGGTCAGGACATTTTTTAATCCTAAATATTATGATTTTTTAATTATGCTTGCAATTCAAGTTTAAGATTACAGAGTCTAATATTACATCTATCTCGCATCACCTTCTCTAGACAGAAAATCTTGGTTCCAAGTGAATTAACACAACTATATAATCACCTAAACTATATACTATCCACCTGTCACACTGTATCCTATATTTCAGTAGCCTATACAAACATGATAGTCTTACAATAACAGTAATAACTCTACCACCAGAAATAAGTTTTTGACAGGGATCCACTGAGAACAAGCCATTCTCTAAGGAACTCATAAGTAGAAGGAAAAGAAAAAGAAAAGGAACTGCAGTGTTCTGGGTATGAGTAAAGTGAATCTCTGCACAATACCAGACAAGGGAGACTTTCTTCTACTCTAACAGTAAGGAATGCTATCTGGAGAAACAAGCTGCTCAGCTGACCCTCATAGTTAGAAAATCATCCAAATAAAGAGAGTGAAATTATGTTAAAAATGCTCAGCAACTCTTCAAATACAATTACCTCAGCATAACTGTAGTTAGATCAATTTGAAAAACGATATTTCAGCAGAAGCAAAAAAAAAAAGTTTTAAATAAGAACTCAAAAGCATGTCACCATGGAGTTGTGTACATCATTTCATTTATTCCAAGGTATATTCTTTCTCACAAATCACATCTATGAAATCTGAGTGGATCCTGCTAGTGATATTATCTCATAATAACAATTTTCATTTATGTTTCAGCTAGGGTATAAATTATGATTTATCTTACAACTTACAGAAACAATGATTTGATCAAATGTGATGATCATTTGATGAAATATGATGAGATTGACTACTAGACTGACAACTTGAGTTTCAGAGTTCCTGGATACTTATTCCAAATGGAAAAGGAGACATGGTCAGGGCTCACAAGATATTCTGATATGACCTGTTAAGAACACAAGCAAAAAAATGCTCAACTTAAGAGATATTTGTACACTATGTACATAGCAGCATTATTCACAACAGCTAAAATGTGAATTAACCCAGGTATCTGTTGAGAGATGAACAGGTAAACAAAACAACATTTAAAAGGAAAAAAATTCTAATACAGGCCACCACATGAATGAATTATGAGGACATAATGCTAGGTGGAGTAGGCCATTCACAAAAGGACAAATGATTTCATTTCTATGAGGTACCTAGAGTAGACAGATTCCTATAGACAGAAAGTAGAATGGTGGTTGGCAGGGCCTGAGGGAGAAAGGATTGGGGAAAGTGGTTTAATGGGCACAGACTTCTAGTTTTTCAAGATGAAAAGAATTCTAAGAATTGGCTGCATAAATGTGAATGTACTTAATACTACTAAACTATATGTGTAAAAATGGCTAATGCAGTAAATTTTCCAAGACTTATTTTACCGCAATTTAAAAAAAAATAAATTTACCTACAGATGGGAGTTGGGGACAAAAGGGAAATGTTTTAGCAGAAATTGTGAGACTAAAGAGATGTAATATTAATAGATAAAAAGGAGGGAAAGAATAAAAGGATGGACAGAAAAAAAAGATTAAAAAATGAAAACTCACCAGCGTCTCCAAAACCATAATGCAAGGCATATCAAAAGGATCAAGGAGGGTATTATTATTGCCACAAGTATCAAGCCAATGGATGTGGGGTGTCCTGGCAATTGGGAGAAGACAAAGGAATGTCACTTCAAACCCATTCTCTAGTTCTCCAAGCCTTCTTACCCATCTGAGTGTCTGCACCATCATTAACTGCTTCTGATGCATGGGCATCTCTGGTTCCCTTTCTCATATTCCCAGAGGTCTTATACGCAGAGCCACCCTTAATCTTTCCTTCTTGCTGAATCCCACCGAGACTACAGTGGGACTACTACTGTAGTAGTGAAGACTACTTCATTTTTATCTATTGTACAGCTTAGATCAGCTATTTTCATACCTCTGGCACTGTAGTCCTAGAAATAAATCTCAAACTCTGTCTCTCTGACTCTCTCTCTTTCTGTCTCCCTGATTCTCTTTCCTCCCCGCCTATCCTCTCTCCATGCCTGTCTTCCTCCCTCCATCCTTCCCTCACCCATCAAATCCCTCCCCTTCCTGTGTCCTCCTCTCTGTTCTTGAGGGCCATTTCCTCCCATTCCCAGTTGGGCCCCAGTTCCTTCTTACCCCAGTACAGGATGATGTCCTGGTCTCCTAGACTGCTGTGCTTCACTCGGCAATTCAGGCCAGCTGCCTCCCCAGCTGCCACATTTAGGGTTACTCGGAGATACCAAGTCCAGTCTGTATTGGGCATGAGGTCTCCTTGCTGAGTGCCAGGCTGCTCCTGCTCACCCCTCATCCACATCACCCGCACAGGTTTTGGGTAGAATCCTGAGACGTGACACATCAGCAGTAGGCGGCCAGGCCCAGGAGTGGGGCCACTGGACAGCCAGGCTTCAGGCTTCACTGGGGTAGGAAGAAGCAGTAAGAATGTCAGATTATGCCTCTAATCCAGAGCATGGGGACTCAGAAACCCACAAATTTGGACAGTTTCCTCTTCCACTCCTATGGGCACCAAATGACTTATTGATTAATCATTTCTCTATTTAGGTACTTCTCACTTTTGAATTTTTAAAATTTTTTTTTATTTTATTTTTTAACTTTACAATACTGTGTTGGTTTTGCCATATATTAAAATGAATTTAAAGAAAGTTGTGAGAGGAGAAATGGAAACATCTTGGGGAGAGCATGAGACTAACCTTGCCTCTGCAGTTCTGCCTTCCCTGCATCGAGGACACCCAGAAGATATCGAGGACAGGTTTCTGAGAGAAGTCTCTCAATGATATCAGAGATGCCTTGATACTGAGTCGTGAGTGCACAAAACTTCTGCCCCCTGCTGCCGCTGTCTGGTGCAGGCACACAAGAATGATTCTGGATACTCACAAAATCCAGTCCTCCTAAAGCTCCTCTCAAAGAGCTTTCTATGGCCTCCCCAGAATGCAGCTCACAGCCTGCTGTGACCTGGATCACAAAGGGGTCTGTGTAAAAGAAAACTGAGACAAGTTATTAAAAAGCAAACAGGAAAGAAAGAGACGAGAAAAAGGCATAGGATTTTTTACTTTAGTGGCAACAAGTTGAGAGGTGAAATTATTGACATAAAACCAATTACAGTATTCAGGACTTTTCAGAAAGAGCACTGGGGAGAGGTATGCATATCATCAATGGTGGGGTTAGGCTGTTTTAAGGATGTAGAGGGGGCAAAAGGGGAGAGGGGCAACGTGTGATGGAGTCAGAAGTGCAGCATTCCACGGTGAAGAGAATGGTTACATGCAGAGAAGGGATCAGGCAGAAGATGCTTGAGGACATCAATTGGAGGAGTAGGAAGTCACACTTAAGTTCACTCAAGCACAGAGTAGGAAAAGGAGATTCTTCCTTGGGGTTTTAGAGAAGCAAGTTACATAGACGCAAACAAGAAATAACCACAAGAGTGGTCATGTACATAGAAGAGAGCAAGAAACAGGAAGAATCTCAGATACCAGATGGAGGTATGGAGTCGGGGTTGAAGGCTACTCTGGACAATTGTGTACATGCAGTTGGATAAAGAGGGGGAAAAGGGACCATCATCAGAGGGAGCAGTAGCCTGACACAAGAGAAAGAAAAGTCATTGAGAGTCTTTCCAGATCAGAGGACTATACTCACATTCCAACTGGAACTCATTGACACGGTCCTGCACTTCCCGAGTGAATCCAATGAAGTAGGCTCGGAAGAGGTCCACCAGCTCAGTCACCTCATCATCACTAAAGTTGCCCTTCGACCAGGGCTTCAGGAAAATGGCAGTGCCCGAGTCACTCTCCCAGCCATGAATCTGCAAGTCATCCAACCAGCCTGAGCCTTGATTTTGAGCCCATGTGCTATTGACAAAGGTTGAAATCTGCATGAGATGGAAGGAGGTTGGCCCCTGGAACACTGTAGTGGTGGAAAGATAAGAAGAATGAGGGGGAAATGTGGAATCAGAATAGTATGAAAAAGAACCCAGAGTCTGAACAACAATACAGAACTTGAAATGGTCCCCTGCCCCCAAAGCTTCTGGCTCCATCTCCAGCTTCCAGAATAGGGAAATGGCTGGAGACAGCAGAGCCCAGACCCTTAGTGGTAGGTGCAGCATGCTTTTATCCAGAACCCCTGCACCTGTGCTGGGAGCAGCCAGAGTTATTCTTACCATCCTCATTGTCACCACCTGGGAGGATAACTCCAAGTAACAGAAGTGGTAGAAGCAGCATTTCACTGGGAAGTAGAACTTCTGACTCTCAGAGCTGGTATTTGATCTCTAATTTCAGCATTTTTTTTTTCAGTACTCTAAATTGACTTCCTCTCTTCCCCAACTGACAAATCTTTGACCCACATTGCACATCTCAGAAAAACTGTGCCTCCCACAGCTCTGAACTCCCACTCCATCTCATTTCCATTCTTTGGTCTTCATCTCTTTTATACATTCTACCCTGGAAAAGCTCCCTTGTGATGCTGAAGAGTTATTTCACCTTCCTCATCCTTTATTGCCACATCTATTCAATAACAAGGTAATACTAAACAATTGCTCAACTTCCAGTCTCTCTTAATCTAGAAGTATTCCTTTGGTTTGTCCACCTATCTCATTCTCTCATACAGCAAATATAACACTGACAAGTGATGTAGCAGTAACAGAGAGGTAGTGTAGGTGGTCTTGGAGAGAATACCAAATGGATCAGTGTGAGTGGCCACAGTACCTTGGTGTACATTCACAGAGAGACCTCCTCTGAGAATGGAGACATACCATAGAAAGGGAGATTCTGAGAATCCTAGCCCCATTTCAAGGAGTCAGACACTGGAAAAGTGAACCAATGCTCTCTATACCATTTATTTATTTATTTATTTTTACTGTCTGCAAAATATATTCATATATTTTATTTATTTTTTTATTTTTTAAAATTTTATTTTATTTTTAAACTTTACAATATTGTATTAGTTTTGCCAAATATCAAAATGAATCCACCACAGGTATACCCACGTTCCCCATCCTGAACCCTCCACCCTCCTCCCTCCCCTCCCCTCCCTCTGGGTCGTCCCAGTGCACCAGCCCCAAGCATCCAGTACCGTGCATCTCCTGCTTGGCTAATACTTGGCTAAAGGTACTGACAGACTCACTGGAACATGAAGATGATGTCCAGGAAGTACGGTGCTCAGAGCTTGATTTTCACTCCGCACTAATACTACAAAGGCTGCTCTCTCAATGGCCCTTGGTACCAAAGTGAAAACCTGAGTGGAAACAAATTATTTCAACATCTCAATTACTCCAATCAAGAGGATCAGTAAACAAGATCTTGCCTTTATTGGTGAAAATTAGACTGAGATGGTAGAGATAAAAAGATGAAAATTTACCTCTGATTCCCTTAAGTTCCCTATAAAAATAAATACAACAAGTACCTTAAACTCTACTCCAAAAGTAAGGAAGACACACACCTCAGGTCCAGAAGTAAGATTTCGGCAAACACCAGAGTTCCTTCCCCTGAAGTACAAGGCAGTTGCCCAAGTGAGCTGGTATCTAATGGTTGCCTGAGGACAGCTACTGAGCAATCCTATACAGTCTGAGTGGTGGTCACAGTATCTAAAGAGTGTTAAAACTACATAAGCATGGAGTATGGATGTGAGAATTTCCTGAACAGATGAAAACGTTTAAGCCATGTAAGAAAACTAAAACCAACTTATTTCACAAAAGTAAGTGAAACCCAAGCCAGGTTTGTTTTGTAAATGGCTCTGACAATCATAAAAGAAACAGAAGTCAACCACATAAAAATGGCAAGAAAAACTTCTACTGTAGTAACCAATCATTGTAAAAAGTAATAACTTCCTCATTTTTGCTCTGTAAGTCATTCTGTAATTTCATGCCCCTGAATTTCACATCAATCTTTTAATTTGGAATCTCCCCATTTGTGAACTGCTTTCATATCCACAAGAAACTCTTACTAAATATTACTCACTGATTTGGTGGTTTTAATTTTTCCATTTCTGGATTTTGGGCATGTTGATAAACTAAACAAAGGAAACTCAAGCAACATGTAACCTGTGCTATAACTTTTGTTTTTAATGTTGTAATTTAAATCATGTGCCAAAAGTTAACCTCTAGATGTCCAAGCTGGATTTAGAAAAGGTAGGGGAAGCGGAGATCAAATTGTTAACATCTGCTGGGACATAGATAAAGGAAGGGAACTCCAAACAAACAACAACAACAAAAAAAAGAATATTAAAACTACATACATATGGAGTATGGATGTGAGAATTTCCTTCTGCATCATTGAAGATTTCCCTTGTGGCTCAGCTAGTAAAGAATCCACCTGCAATGCAGGAGACTTGGGTTCGATCCCTGGGTTGGGAGGATCCCCTGGAGAAGGGAAAAGCTACCCTCTCCAGTATTTTGGTCTAGAGAATTCCATGGACTGTATAGTCCATGGGGTGGCAAAGGGCCTGACACGGCTGAGCGACTTTCACTTTCTACTTCATTGACTATGCTAAAACCTTTGTGTGGATCACAACAATTTTTTGAAAATTCTTCAAGTGTTGGTTTGAGAAACCTGTATGCAGGTCAAGGAGCAACAGTTAGAACTGGACATGGGACAACAAACTGGTGAAAACTGGGAAAGGAGTACATCAAGGCTGTATATTGTCAACCTGCTTATTTAGCTTCTATACAGAGTACATCATACAAAAAGCCAGGCTGGATGAAGCATAAGCTGTAATCAAGATTGCCAAGAGAGATATTAATAACCTAAAATGTGCAGATGACACTACCCTTATGGAAAAAGTGAAGTGCAACTAAAGAGTCTCTTCATGAAGGTGAAATAGGAGAGTGAAAAGGCTGGCTTAAGACTCAATATTCAGAAAACTAAGATCATGGCAGCTGGTCCCATCACTTGACAGCAAATGCTGCTGCTGCTGCTGCTAAGTCGCTTCAGTCATGTCCAACTCTGTGCGACCCCATGGACAGCAGCCCACCAGGCTCCCCCGTCCCTGGGATTCTCCAGGCAAGAACACTGGAGTGGGTTGCCATTTCCTTCTCAATGCATGAAAGTGAAAAGTGAAAGTGAAGTTGCTCAAGCGTGTCCGACTCTTAGCAACCCCATGGACAGCAGCCCACCAGGTTCCTCCATCCATAGGATTTTCCAGGCAAGAGTACTGGAGTGGGGTGCCATTGCCTTCTCTGTGACAGCAAATAGATGGGGGAAAATGGAAACAGTGGCAGATTTCATTTTCTTGGGCTCCAAAATCACTGTGAACAATGACTGCAGCCACAAAATTAAGACACTTGCCCTTGGAAGAAAAGCAATGACAACCCTAGACAGCATATTGAAAAGAAGAGACATCACCTTGACAACAAAGGTCTGTATTGTCAAAGTTATGGTTTTTCCAATAGTCATGTACAGATGTGAGATTTGGACCATGAAGAAAGCTGAGTGCCTAAGAACTGATGCTTTCAAACTGTGGTACTGAAGAAGACTCTTGATAGTCCCTTGAACAGCAAAGAGATCAAACCAGTGTTTCTTAAAGGAAGCCAAACTTGAATATTCATTGGAAGGATGGATGCTGAAGCTGAAGCTCCTATACTTTGGCCACCTGATGTGAAGAGTC
Organism: Bos mutus; assembly: GCF_027580195.1. Classification (NCBI taxonomy): domain Eukaryota; kingdom Metazoa; phylum Chordata; class Mammalia; order Artiodactyla; family Bovidae; genus Bos; species Bos mutus. Next base: position 1,216,441 of record NC_091619.1, on the reverse strand, counting down.
GACTCATTGGAAAAGACCCTGATGCTGGGAAAGATTGAGGGCAAGAGGAGAAAGGAGCAACACAGGATGAGATGATTGGATAGCATCACTGATTAAATGGACATGAGTTTGAGAAAACTCCAGATTTGTGATGAACAGGGAAGCCTGGTGTGCTGCAGTCCATGGGGTCACAAAGAGTCAGACGGGACTGAGAGACTGAGCAACAACAACAATGTATGGATGTAAGATTTGGACTGTTCAGAAGGTTGAGTGACAAAGAATTGATGTTTTCTAACTGAAGGGCTGAATAAGACTCTTGAGAGTTCCTTGGACTGCAAAGACATCAAACCAGTCAGTCTTAAAGGAAGTCAACCCTGAATATTCATTGGATAGACTGATGATGAAGCTGAAGCTCCAGCACTTTGGCCACCTGATGCAAGGAGCTGATGAATTGGAAAAGACTCTCATGCTGGGAAAGATGGAAGGCAAAAGGAGAAGGGAGTGGCACAGGATGAGATGATTAGATAGCTTCATTGATTCAATGGACATGAATTTGAGCAATCTCCAGGAGACCATGAAGGACACTTAAGCCTGGCATGCTGCAGTCCATGGGGTCAAAAAGATTCAACACAACTTAGCTATTAAACAACAACATCAAATCCTAGCCATTGTTTCTCTTGAGACTCAAACTGTCCCAATTATGATGTGGGAGTTTTTTCAACCCAGTCGCTTATTAATCCTTTTATCATACATTTATCATTGAGCTTCCCTTCACCTTCTGGTATGGCAAAGGTGTTCCAGACTCATGGAGAAACTTCCTGCTCCAAACTAGAATCAGCCATTTCTCCAAGGTCCTTTGGTTCCTTGTAGTGGGAAAATATTATGTGAAAGCCTTAATCTGAGTTCTAAGCCTTCATTTTAGGGTTTTTTAAGTGGCCGGGACCTTTTTTTTAAGTCTTAATATTATGATTTTTTATTTATACTTGCAATTCAAGTTTAAAACTATAGTTTTACTCATTTACTCACAACTTTTCCACGTAGAAAAATTCTAGTTTCCTGTGAATCAACACAATTATGTACTCACTTAAATCCACTATACGCTATATTCCATATTATCCACCTGTCTCACTATACACCATATCTCACTAGCCTATACACAGATAGCTTTAGAATAACAATAAAAACACTACACACAAAAATATTATTTTGGGCCAGAGATCCACCAAAAGCAAGTTATTCTCTCAAGGAACTTATAAGTAGAAAGAAAAGAAAAACAATAAGAACTGTAGTGTTCTGGGTATGAGTAAAGTGGGTCTATGCAGGATAAGTCAAGGGAGGGTTACTTCCACTGTAGCACTAAGGAAGGCTTTCTGGAGAAACAAGTTGCTCAGCTAACCATTATAGTCAGAAAATCATTCAGGCCAAGATAGAGACATTTTGTTAAAAATGCTCATCAGCTCTGCAAATACAATTGCCTCAGCATAATTACAGTTAGTTCAATTTGAAAAATGATATTTCAGCAGAAGCAAAAAAAAAAAAGGTTTAAATAAGAAGTCAAAGGCATGTCACCATGAAGTAGTGTACATCATTTCATTTATTTTAAGGTATATTCTTTCTCACAAATCACATCTATGAAATCTGAGTGGATCCTGCTAGTTATATTGTCTCATAATAACAATTTTCATTTATGTTTCTGCTAGTGTATAAATTATGATTTATCTTACAACCTACAGGAACAATGACTTGATCAAATGTGAGGATCATTTGATGAAATATGATGAGATTGACTCCTAGGCTGACAACTTGAGTTTCAGGGTTCCTGGATACTTATTCCAAATGGAAAAGGAGACATTCAGGGCCTATGAGATATTCTGATATGACCTGTTAAGAATACAAGCGAAAAATTGCTCTTCTTAAGTAATATTTGTACACTATGTTTATAGCAGCATAATTCACAACAGGCAAAAGGTGACTGTTGAATTAACCCAAGTGTCTGTTGAGAGATCAACAGGTAAACAAAACAATCTTTAAAAGGAAAGAAATTCTAATACAGATCACCACATGAATGAATTATGAGGACATACTGCTAAATGTAATAACCATTCACAAAAAGGCAAATGGTTCCACTTCTAGAGGTACCTAGACTATAGAGATTCATATAGACTGAAAATAGAATGGTGGTTGCCAGGGTCTGAGGGAGCAAGGATTGGGGAAAGTAGTTTAATGGGCATAGACTTCTAGTTTTTCAAGATGAAAAGAGTTCTGGAGATTGGCTGCATAAAATGTGAATGTACTTAAGACTACTAAACTATATGTGTAAAAATGCTAATGCAGTAAATTTTCCATGATGTATTTTACTGCAATTTTTTAAAAATAAATTTACCTACAGATGGGAGTTGGGGAAAGTTTCTAGTGGAAATATTGAGGCTAAAAAGGCATAATATTAATAGATAAAGTGGAGGGAAAGAATAAAAGGATGGACAGAAAAGAAAGATTAAAAATGAAAATTCACCAGCATCTCCAAAACCATAATGCAAGGCCTATCAAAAGGATCAAGGAGGGCACTATTATTGCCACAAAGTATCAAACCAATGGATGTGGGGTGTCCTGGCAATTGGGACAAGACAAAGGGATATCACTTCAAATCCATTCTCTAGTTCTCCAGGGCTTCTTGCCCACCCAAGTGTCAACACCCACTGTTACCTGCTTTTGATGATTGGACATCTCTGATTCCCTTTCTCATATTCCCCGATGTCATATTCTCACAGCCACCCACAGTCTGTTCTTTTTGCTCCATCCCACCTAGTTTATAGTCCTTCATTCCTACCTATTGCCTGCCTTAGATCAGCTATTTTCATTCCTTTGGCACTGGAGTCTCAGAAATAAATCCCGAACTCTAACTCTCTTTCTTTGTCTCTCCCTTCCTACCTTTCCCTCTGTCACTCTTTCTTCCCCCTCTCCTTCCCTCCCTCCATAGTCCATCCATCAAGTCTCTCCCCTTCCTCAGGACTGCCTTCTGTTCTTGAAGACCAGCTCCTCCCATCCCCAGCTGGGTTCCACTTCCTTCTCACCTCAGTACAGGATGATGTCCTGGTCTCCTAGACTGCTGTGCTTCACTCAATAACTCAGCCCAGCCACCCCATCCAAGGTTACTCGGAGATACCAAGTCCAGTCAGCATTGGGCATGATGTCTCCTTGCTGAGTGCCAGGCTGCTCCTGCTCACCCCTCATCCACATCACCCGCACAAGTTTTGGGTAGAATCCTGAGACATGGCAGACCAGCAGTAGGCAGCCAGGTCCAGGAGTGGGGCCACTGGACAGCCAGGCTTCAGGCTTCACTGGGGTAGGAAGGAGGAGTAAGAATGTCAGATTATGACTCTATTCCAGAGCATGGGGACTCAGAAACCCACAAATTTGGATAGTTGCCTCTTCCACTCCTATGGGAATCAGATCATTTATTGATTAAACTCCTCTCGATTCAGGTATTCTCCACTTTTGAATTTAAAGAAGGTGATAGGAGGTAAAATAGAAAAGTTTTGGGGAGAGAACAAGACTAACCTTGCTTCTGCAGTTCTGCCTTCCCGGCATTGAGGACACCCAGGAGATATCGAGGACAGGTTTCTGAATGGAGCCTCTCCATGATATCAGAGATGCCTTGATACTGAGTCATGAGTCACAAAACTTCTGCCCCCTGCTGCCGCTGTCTCATGTAGGCACACAGGAATGATTCTGGATCCTCACAAAATCCAGTCCTCCTAAAGCTCCTCTCAAAGAGCTTTCTATGGCCTCCCCAGAATGCAGCTCACAGCCTGCTATGACCTGGATCGCAAAGGGGTCTGTGTAAAGGAAAACTAAGACAAGTTATTAAAATGCAAACAATGAAGAAAAGAATGAGGAAAAGGCATAGGCCTTTGGATTTTAGTGGCAAGAAAGGTCTGAGATGTGAAATTGTAACTCAAAAACCAATTGCAGTATTCAGGACTTTTCAGGAAGAAGAGCATTGGTTAGAGGTATGCCTATTGTAAACGGTGGGGATTTGCTCTTTTAAGGATGAACAGTGCGCAAGAGGGGAGAAGAGGAGCAATGTGTGATGGAGTCAGGAGGGCAGCATTCCAGGGTGAAGGGGAAGGTTACACTGAGAGAGGAGATTAGGCAGCAGATGCTTGAGGATATGAATTGGAGGATGGGGAAGTCATACTTTAGTTCATTCAGGCACACAGTAGGAAAAGGAATTTTTCCTAGGTTTTGAGAGTGGCAAGTGACATACACGCAAAACAGGAAATGGCTACAAAGCAGGAATATCATCTATTACACAAAAGTGCAAGAAACAGGAAGAATCTGGGATACTGGGTGGAGGTAAGGAGTCAGGGTTGGAGACTACTCTGGAGAGCTGTGTGCGTGTAGTTGAGTAAAGAGGGAAGGAGTAGACCATGATCAGAGGGAACAGTAGCCTGACCAAGGGAGAGAAAAGTCTTTGAGAGTCTCTCCAGATCAGAGGACTGTACTCAAATTCCAACTGGAACTCACTGACATGGTCCTGCACAACCCGAGTGAATCCAATGAAGTAGACTCAGAACAGGTCCTGCAGCTCAGTCATCGCTTCATCACTAAAGTTCCCCTTGGACCAGGGCTTCAGGAAAATGGTAGTGCCCAAGTCAGAATCCCAGCCTTGAATTTGCAAATCATCCAACCAGCCTGAGCCTTGGTTTTGAGCCCAGGAGCTGTTGGCAAAGGTCTAAATATGGATGATATGGTAGGAGGTTGGCCAGTGAAACACTGTGTTGGTGGAAGGTTGAAAAGAACGAGGGAAAATGTAGAATCAGGATGGAATGAAAAAGCACCCAGAGTCTGAACAATATAGAGCCTGAAACAGTTCTCTCCCCAAGCCCTCTGACTCCATCCCCAGCCTCCAGAATAGGGGAGAGGGCTGGAGACAGCAGAGCCCAGACCCTTAGTGGTAGGTGTGGCATGCTTTTATCCAGAACCCCTGCACCTGTGCTGGGAGCAGCCAGAGTTACTCTTACCATCCTATTGTCACCACGTGGGAGGATAACCACTAGCAATAGAAGAGGTAGAGGCAGCATTTCACTGGGAAGTAGAACTTCTGACTCTCAGAGCTGGTATGTAATGTCTTACTTCAGCAAACCTTTTTCTCAGTACTCTAAAGTGACTTCCTCTCTTCCCCAGATGAAAAATCTTGGACCCAAACTGCACATCTCAGAAAAACTGTACCTCCCACAGCTCTAGACTCCCACTCTGCCTCTCATTTCCGTTCCTTGAACTCAGTCTCCTTTATACTTACTACCTTGGAAAAACATTTTCCAAGGTAGCAAATGATGATGAAAGGTTATTTCACCTTCCCAGTTCTTATTTCCACATCTTTGAAATAAAACGATAATATTAAACAATTGCTTAGCTTCCCATCTCTTTAATCTAAAATACCTTTGGCTTCTCTACCTATCTTGTTCTCCCTCCCCATGGCCTTCTCACCGCTGGCACTTTGTCATTACCTCTTCCCAACATCTCAATGGCCCTTCTTTCTTATCTCATTCTTCTTACTTGGCTTTTTAACTCCATGTTAAATTTTCTGAGTGTGCATGTGTGTTAACAATCACTGTCTTTTTTATATTTGATTCTGGGGCCCAAATCCCAGAATTAAATATAATAAATAGTTTATATTCTGACCAAAATTCTCTTACACCACAGGAATTTTTGAGGTTGAAAATTACATTGATCAATGGTATGTGACCTTCTTTTCAGTAGCTCTTCTCCTCTACTACTTTCAGTAACCAATCTTCATGAGACAAATAAAACTTCAGGAATTATGCCCCAGCTTCAGGCCAAGTCAAAATAACTTTTTGTAGTAGGCTCATTAACAGTAGAACTTCCTTCTCCTTTTGTAATATTTTATAATCTCCATGTATATTTTGATCTTTCCTATTACCAAATAAAGCATTGCTATGTCAGCAAGCAACTTGGCATTTTTTCACCAAAAGTTCAGAGATGTTTTTCTTAAGATGTCATATCCTATGTCCTCTTTATATGCATTTGACGTTTTAACAATATATTTAGCATTCACTGGAGAAATATTAGGACTGTAATCAATATGTTGGCTCTCAGGATAATTCTTGGTTTTCTCCACTCAGGAAAATATTCCAAATTTGTGGATATATATCATCTATATTTTGAGTGTAAAGAGAGGTTTTCACTAAGTCATCCTATTTACATAGATAAGAAGATACAAAATAAGTAATAAAACATTCTTTTTTCCTGGAAATAAATCAAATAGACTTCATCCTTCAATACTCAAAGTCCCTCAAGCTAGGCTTCAATAGCACATGAACCAAGAGCTCCCAGATGTACAAGTTGGATATAGAAAAGGCAGAGGAACCACAGATCAAACTGCTAACATCTGTTGGATCATAGATCACAAGAAAAAAACAAGGGAAATCCAGAAAAACGTCTACTTCTGCTTTATTAACTACACTAAAGCCTTTGGCTGGGTGGAGCAAAACAAACTGTGGAAAATTCTTCAAGAGATGGGAATACCAGGCCATCCTACCTGCCTCCTGAGAAACCTGTATGCAGGTCAAGAAGCAGCAGTTAGAAACAGACTTGGAAAAATGAACTGGTTCAAAATTGGGAAAGAACTACATCAAGGATGTATACTGTCAACCTGATTATTTGATGTCTATGCAGAATACATCATGTGAAATGCTGGGCTGGGTAAAGCTCAACTTGGAATCAAGGTTGCCAGGAAAAATATCAACAACCACAGATAACCAGATGATACAACTCTTAATGGCAGAAAGTGAAGAGAACTAGAAAGCCTCTTGATGAGGACCAAAGAGGAGAGTGAAAAAGCTGGCCTGAAACTCAGTATTCTAAAACTAAGATCATGGCAACCAGTCCCATCACTTACTGGCAAATTGTTGCCACAGTTCAGTTGCTCAGTTGTATCTGACTGTTTGCAACCCCATGGACTGCAGCACAGCAGGCTTCCCTGTCCTTCACCATTTCCCAGAGCTTGCTCAAACTCATATCCATTGAGTTGGAAATGCCATCTGAACATCTCATCCTCTGTCACCCGCTTCTCCTCCTGCCCTCAATCTTTCCCAGCATTGGAGTCTTTTCTAAAGACTCAGCTCTTCATATCAGGTAGCCACAATATTGGATCTTCAGCTTCAGCAACAGTCCTCCCAATGAATATTCAGGATTGATTTCTTTTAAGATTGACTGGTTTGATCTCCTTGTTGTCCAAGGGACTCTCAAGACTTTTCTCCAAGAGCACAGTTCAAAAGCATCAATTCTACAGCACTCAGCCTTCTTTATGGTTCAATTCTCACATCCAAGCATGACTTCTGAAAAATCATAGCTTTGACTCTATGGACCTTTGTTGGTAAAGTAATGTCTCTGCTTTTTAATACATTGTATAGGTTTGTCATAGCTTTTCTTCCAAGCAGCAAGCATCCTTTAATTTTATGGCTGCAGTCACCCTCTGCAGTGATTTTGGAGCCCCCAAAATACAGTCTGTCAGTGTTTCCACTGTTTCCCCATCTATTTGCTGTCAAATGATGGGACCGGATGCCATGATCTTATTTTTCTGAATGTTGAGCTTTAAGCCAACTTTTTCACTCTCTTCTTTCACTTTCATCAAGAGGCTTTTCAGTTCTTTTTCACTTTCTGCCATAAGGGTGAGGTTATCTGCATAACTGAGGTTATTGATATTTCTCCCGGCAGTCTTGATTCAAACTCGTGCTCATCCAGCCCAGCATTTCTCATGATGTACTCTGCATATAAGTTAAATAAGCATATAAGTTAAATAAGGTGACAATATTCAGCCTTGTCGCACTTTTTTCCCCAATTTTGAACCAGTTTTTCACTCTTTGTCTGGTTCTAACTGCTGCTTCTTGACCTGCATACAGGTTTCTCAGGAGGCAGGTCAGGTGGTCTGCTATTCCCATCTCTTGAGGAACTTTCCACATTTTGTTCTAGTCCACACAGCCAAAGGCTTTAGCATAGGTAATGAAGCAGAAGTGGGTATTTTTCTGGAATTCTTTTGCTTTTTCTATGATTCAATGGATGTTGGCAATTTGATCTCTGGTTCCTCTGCCTTTTCTAAATCCAGCTTTTACATCTGGAAGTTCTAGGTCCACATACTCTTGAAACTTAGCTTGGAGAATTTTGAGCATGACCTTGATAGCATGAGAAATGACTGCAATTGTAAGTAGTTTGAAATTCTTTGGAATTGCCCTTCTTTGGGATTGGAATGAAAACTGACATTTTCCAGGCCTGTAGCCAGTGCTGAGTTTTCCAAATTTGCTGGCATATTCAGTGCAGCACTTTCACAACATCATCTTTTATGATTTGAAATAGCTCAGCTAGAATTCCATCACCTCCACTAGCTTTGTTCGTTGTGCTGTTTCCTAAGGCTCACTAGACTTCTCACTCCAGGATGTCTGGTTGTAGGTGACTGATCACACCTTTTGGTTATCCAGATCATTTTTGTATAGTTCTTCTGTTATTCTTGCCACTTTTCTTAATATCTTCTGTTTCTGTTAGGTCCATACCATTTCTGTCCTTTATTGTGCCCACCTTTGCATGAAATGTTCCCTTGGTATTTTTATTTTCTTGAAGAGAACTCTAATCTTTCCCATTCTATTTTTTCCCTCTATGTCTTTGCATTGTTCACTTAGAAATGTTTTGTTATTTCTCCTTGCTCTTCTTTAGAACTCTCCATTCAGATGGGTATATCTTTCCTTTTCTCTTTTGCCTTTCACTTCTCTTCTTTCCTCAGCTATTTGTAAGGCTTCTTCACACAACCATTTTGCCTTTTTGCATTTCTTTTTCCTGGGCATGGTTTTGATCACTGCCTCCTGTACAATGTTACAAACCTCTGTCCATAGTTCCTCAGGGACTCTATCTGTCAAATCTAATCCCTTGAATCTATTTCTCACTTCCACTGTATAATTGTAAGGGAATCGATTTAGGTCATACCTGAATGACCTAGTGGTTTTCCCTACTTTCTTCGATTTAAGTCTGATAGTTGCAATAAGGAGTTCATGATCTGAGCCACAGTCAGATCCCAGTCTTCTTTTTCTGACTGTATAGAGTTTCTCCATCTTTGGCTGCAAATAATATGATCAATCTGATTTCAATATTGACCATCTGATGATGTCCATGTGTGTAAAGTCATCCCTTTTGTTGTTGGAAGTGTTTCTTTGCTATGACCAGTGCATTCTCTGGGCAAAACATTGTTAGCCTTTGCCCTACTTCATTTTGGACTCCAAAGCCAAACTTGCTTGTTACTCCAGGTATCTCTCAACTTCCTACTTTTGCATTCCAGTCTCCTATGATGAAAAGGACATCTTTTTTGGTGTTAGTTCTAGAAGTTCTTGTAGGTCTTAGAACTATTCAACTTCAGTTTCTTTAGCATTAGTGGTTGAGGCATAGACTTGGATTACTATGATACTGAATATTCTGTCATTTTTGAGATTGCACCCATATACTGCATTTCAAACTCTTTTGTTGACTATGAGGGTTACTCCATTTCACCTAAGGGATTCTTGCCCACATTCTTGCCCATTTGAATTAAATTCGCTCTTTCCAGTCCATTTTAGTTCACTGATTTCTAAAATGTCAATGTTCACTCACCATCTCCTGTTTGACCACTTCCAATTTATCTTGATTCATGGACCTAACATTCCAGGTTCCTATGCAGTATTGCTCTTTACAGCATCAGACGTTAATTTCACCAAAAAAACACATTCACAGCTGGACTTTTTTTTTTCCACTTTGGGCCATACTTTTCATCCTTTCTGGAGGTACATCTCTACTCTTCTCCAGTAGCATATTGGGCACCTACTGTCCTGTGGACTTCATCTTTCAATCTCATATCTTTATATCTTTTCATATTGTCCATGGGGTCCTCAAGACAAGATTCCTGAAGTGATTTGCCATTCCCTTCCCCAGTGGACAACATTTTGTCAGAACTCCCCACCATCCGTCTTGGGTGGCCCCACATGGCATGCCTCATAGTTTCATTGAGTTAGACAAAACTGTGACCCATGTGATCATTTTGGTTTTCTGTGATTATGGTTTGCATTCTGTCTGCCCTCTGATGGATGAGGATAAAGGCTTGTGGAAGCTTCCTGGTGGGAGGTACTGATCGTGGTGAAAACTGTGTCTTGCTCTGATGGGCAAGGTCATGCTCAGCAAATCTTTAATCCAATTTTCTGCTGGTGGGAGGGCCTAAAGCCAAACTCTGGTAGAGGTAATGGCAACCTCCTCCAGGACTTATGCCAGCATGCTGCATATCCCAGGACTATTGCACTCAGTGTCTCTGGCCTGGGTCAGGCCAATGTGGACCCACACCTCTGCCAGAGACTCCCAAATACTCACAGGCAAGTCTGGATCAGTCTCTTTTGGGATCAGTGCTCTTTTCTCCTGGGTCCTGGTGCACACAATGTTTTGTTTATGCCTTCCAAGAGTCTGTTTACCCAGTCCTGTGGGAGTTCTGTAATCAAATCCCACTGGCCTTCAAAGGTATATTCCCTGGGGGTTCTTAGCTGCTCTGCCAGATCCCCAGGTTGGGAAATTTCTTATGGGCCCCAGAACTTTCAACAGTGAGAAAGAACTGTTGTTAAATTTGTTACACCATAACTCCTTTGATTCTCCAGTTTGTGAGTATATGCTCAGTTGCTCTATTCAGTTCAGTCACAATCATGTTCAGCTCTTTGCAAACCCATGAACTGCAGCACATCAGACTTCCCTGTCCATCACCAACTCCTGGAGCTTACTCAAACCCATGTTCATGAGGTCAGTGATAGCATCCAACCATCTTGTCCTTTATTGTCCCCTTCTCCTCCTGACCTCAATCTTTCCCAGCTTCAGGGTCTTTTCAAATGAGTCAGTTCTTCACATCAGGTGACCAAAGTATTGGAGCTTCAGCTTTGGCATCAGTCCTTCCAGTGAATATTCAGGACTGATTTCCTTTAGGATTGACTGCTTTGATTTCCTTGCAGTCCAAGAAACTCAAGAGTCTTCTCCAACACCACAGTTCAAAAGTATCAATTCTTTAGTGCTCAGTATTCTTTATGGTCCAGTTTTGACATCCTTTGACCACTAGACCATTCAGCTATGACCGAAATCAAATCCCTTATGATTATACAGTGAAAGTGAGAAATAGATTTAAGGGCCTAGACCTGATAGATAGAGTGCCTGATGAACTATGGACTGAGGTTCATGACATTGTACAGGAGACAGGGATCAAGACCATCCCCATGGAAAAGAAACGCAAAAAAGCAAAATGGCTGTCTGGGGAGGCCTTACAAATAGCTGTGAAAAGAAGAGAAGCGAAAAGCAAAGGAGAAAAGGAAAGATATAAGCATCTGAATGCAGAGTTCCAAAGAATAGCAAGAAGAGATAAGAAAGCCTTCCTCAGCGATCAATGCAAAGGAATAGAGGAAAACAACAGAATGGGAAAGACTAGAGATCTCTTCAAGAAAATCAGAGATACCAAAGGAACATTTCATGCAAAGATGGGCTCGATAAAGGACAGAAATGGTATGGACCTAACAGAAGCAGAAGATATTAAGAAGAGGTGGCAAGAATACACAGAAGAACTATACAAAAAAAATCTTCACAACCCAGATAATCACGATGGTGTGACCACTGACCTAGAGCCGGACATCCTGGAATGTGAAGTCAAGTGGGCCTTGGAAATCATCACTACAAACAAAGTAAGTGGAGGTCATAGAATTCCAGTTGAGCTATTCCAAATCCTGAAAGATAATGCTGTGGAAAGTCTGCACACAATATGCAAACAAATTTGGAAAACTCAACAGGACTGGAAAAGGTCAGTTTTCATTCCAATCCCAAAGAAAGGCAATGCCAAAAAATGCTCAAACTACCACACAATTGCACTCATCTCACACGCTAGTAAAGTACTGCTCAAAATTCTCCAAGCCAGGCTTCAGCAGTATGTGAATCATGAACTTCCAGATGTTCAAGCCGGTTTTAGAAAAGGCATAGGAAACAGAGATCAAATTGCAAACATCCGCTGGATCATGGACAAAGCAAGAGAGTTCCAGAAAAACATCAACTTCTGCTTTATTGACTATGCCAAAGCCTTTGACTGTGTGGATCACATAAACTGTGGAAAATTCTGAAAGAGATTGGAATACCAGGCCACCTGATCTGCCTCTTGAGAAATTTGTATGCAGGTCAGGAAGCAACAGTTAGAACTGGACATGGAACAACAGACTGGTTCCAAATAGGAAAAGGAGTACGTCAAGGCTGTATATTGTCACCCTGTTTATTTAACTTATATGCAGAGTACATCATGAGAAACTCCGGACTGGAAGAAACAACACTGGAATCAAGATTTCCAGGAGAAATATCAATAACATCATATATGCAGATGACACCACCCTTATGGCAGAAAGTGAAGATGAACTCAAAAGCCTCTTGATGAAACTGAAAGTGGACAATGAAAAAGTTGGCTTAAAGCTCAACATTCAGAAAACCAAGATCATGGCATCTGGCCCCACGACTTCATGGGAAATAGATGGGGAAACAGTGGAAACAGTGTCAGACTTCATATTTCTGGGCTCCAAAATCACTGCAGATGGTAATTGCAGCTATGAAATTAAAAGACGCCTACTCCTTGGAAGGAAAGTTATGACCAACCTAGATAGCATATTCAAAAGCAGACATTACTTTGCCAACAAAGGTCCATCTAGTCAAGGCTATGGTTTTTCCTGTGGTCATGTATGGATGTGAGAGTTGGACTGTGAAGAAAGCTGAGCACCAAAGAATTGATGCTTTTGAACTGTGGTGTTGGAGAAGATCTTGAGGGGCCCTTGGACTGCAAGGAGATCCAACTAGTCCATTCTAAAGGAGATCAGTCCTGGGTGTTCTTTGGAAAGACTGAAGCTAAAGCTGAAATTCCAACACTTTGGCCACCTCATGCGAAGAGTTGACTCATTGGAAAAGACTCTGATGCTGGGATGGATTTGGGGCAGGAGGAGAGGGAGACAACAGAGGATGAGATGGCTGGATGGCATCACCAACTCGATGAACATGAGTTTGGGTTAACTCAGGGAGTTGGTGATGGACAGGGAGGCCTGGTGTGCTGCGGTTCACTGCATCACAAAGAGTTGGACATGACTGAGCAAATGAATTGAACTTAAATGAATTGATGGCAAAGTTGTTCCAGACTCTTGAAGAATCTTTCTGCCCCAACTAGAAATCAGCCATTTCTTCAAGGTCCTTTGGTTCCTTTAGTGTGAAAATATGTCAAAGCCATAATGTGAGCACTAAGTCTTGGTTTTGTGGCTTTTTAAGTGGTCAGGACATTTTTTAATCCTAAATATTATGATTTTTTAATTATGCTTGCAATTCAAGTTTAAGATTACAGAGTCTAATATTACATCTATCTCGCATCACCTTCTCTAGACAGAAAATCTTGGTTCCAAGTGAATTAACACAACTATATAATCACCTAAACTATATACTATCCACCTGTCACACTGTATCCTATATTTCAGTAGCCTATACAAACATGATAGTCTTACAATAACAGTAATAACTCTACCACCAGAAATAAGTTTTTGACAGGGATCCACTGAGAACAAGCCATTCTCTAAGGAACTCATAAGTAGAAGGAAAAGAAAAAGAAAAGGAACTGCAGTGTTCTGGGTATGAGTAAAGTGAATCTCTGCACAATACCAGACAAGGGAGACTTTCTTCTACTCTAACAGTAAGGAATGCTATCTGGAGAAACAAGCTGCTCAGCTGACCCTCATAGTTAGAAAATCATCCAAATAAAGAGAGTGAAATTATGTTAAAAATGCTCAGCAACTCTTCAAATACAATTACCTCAGCATAACTGTAGTTAGATCAATTTGAAAAATGATATTTCAGCAGAAGCAAAAAAAAAGTTTTAAATAAGTCAAAGGCATGTCACCATGCAGTTGTGTACATGATTTCATTTATTCCAAGGTATATTCTTTCTCACAAATCACATCTGTGAAATCTGAGTGGATCTTGCTAGTGATATTGTCTCATAATAACAATTTTCATTTATGTTTCTGCTAGGATATAAATTATGATTTATCTTACAACCTACAGGAACAATGATTTGATCAAATGTGATGATCATTTGATGAAATATGATGAGATTGACTCCTAGGCTGACAACTTGAGTTTCAGGGTTCCTGGATACTTATTCCAAATGGAAAAGGAGACATGGTCAGGGCTCACAAGATATTCTGATATGACCTGTTAAGAACACAAGCAAAAAAATGCTCAACTTAAGAGATATATGTGCACTATGTACAAGGCAGCATTATTCACAACAGTTAAAATGTGAATTAACCCAGGTATCTGTTGAGAGATGAACAGGTAAACAAAACAACGTTTAAAAGGAAAAAAATTCTAATACAGGCCACCACATGAATGAATTATGAGGACATAATGCTAGATGGAGTAAGCCATTCACAAAAAGACAAATGATTTCGTTTCTATGAGGTACCTAGAGTAGACAGATTCATATAGACAGAAAGTAGAATGGTGGTTGGCAGGGCCTGAGGGAGAAAGGATTGGGGAAAGTAGTTTAATGGGCACAGACTTCTAGTTTTTCAAGATGAAAAGAATTCTAAGAATTGGCTGCATAAATATGAATGTACTTAATACTACTAAACTATATGTGTAAAAATGGCTAATGCAGTAAATTTTCCAAGACATATTTTACTGCAATTTAAAAAAAATAAATTTACCTACAGATGGGAGTTGGGGACAAAAGGGAAATGTTTTAGCAGGAATTTTGAGACTAAAGAGATGTAATATTAATAGATAAAAAGGAGGGAAAGAATAAAAGGATGGACAGAAAAAAAAAGTTTAAAAAATGAAAACTCACCAGCATCTCCAAAACCATCAGATCAGATCAGATCAGTCGCTCAGTCATGTCCAACTCTTTGCGACCCCATGAATCGCAGCACGCCAAATGCAAGGCATATCAAAAGGATCAAGGAGGGTATTATTATTGCCACAAGTATCAAGCCAATGGATGTGGGGTGTCCTGGCAATTGGGAGAAGACAAAGGAATGTCACTTCAAACCCATTCTCTAGTTCTCCAAGCCTTCTTACCCATCTGAGTGTCAGCACCATCATTAACTGCTTCTGATGCATGGGCATCTCTGGTTCCCTTTCTCATATTCCCAGAGGTCTTATACGCACAGCCACCCTTAATCTTTCCTTCTTGCTGAATCCCACCGAGACTACAGTGGGACTACTACTGTAGTAGTGAAGACTACTTCATTTTTATCTATTGTACAGCTTAGATCAGCTATTTTCATACCTCTGGCACTGTAGTCCTAGAAATAAATCTCAAACTCTGTCTCTCTGACTCTCTCTCTTTCTGTCTCCCTGATTCTTTCCTCCCCGCCTATCCTCTCTCCATGCCTGTCTTCCTCCCTCCATCCTTCCCTCACCCATCAAATCCCTCCCCTTCCTGTGTCCTCCTCTCTGTTCTTGAGGGCCATTTCCTCCCATTCCCAGTTGGGCCCCAGTTCCTTCTCACCCCAGTACAGGATGATGTCCTGGTCTCCTAGACTGCTGTGCTTCACTCGGCAACTCAGGCCAGCTGCCTCCCCAGCCGCCACATCCAGGGTTACTCGCAGATACCAAGTCGAGTCGGCATTGGGCATGACGTCTCCTTGCCGAGTGCCAGGCTCCTCCTGCTCGCCCCTCATCCACATCACCCGCACAGGTTTTGGGTAGAATCCTGAGACGTGGCACACCAGGAGTGTGTGTGGCCAGGCCCAGGAGTGGGGCCACTGGACAGCCAGGCTTCAGGCTTCACTGGGGTAGGAGGAAGCAGTAAGAATGTCAGATTATGCCTCTAATCCAGAGCATGGGGACTCAGAAACCCACAAATTTGGACAGTTTCCTCTTCCACTCCTATGGGCACCAAATGACTTATTGATTAATCATTTCTCTATTTAGGTACTTCTCACTTTTGAATTTTTGAATTTTTTTTATTTTATTTTTTAACTTTACAATACTGTATTGGTTTTGCCATATATCAAAATGAATTTAAAGAAAGTTGTGAGAGGAGAAATAGAAACATCTTGGGGAGAGCATAAGACTAACCTTGCCTCTGCAGTTCTGCCTTCCCTGCATCGAGGACACCCAGAAGATATCGAGGACAGGTTTCTGAGATGAGTCTCTCAATGATATCAGAGATGCCTTGATACTGACTTATGAGTGCACAAAACTTCTGCCCCCTGCTGCCGCTGTCTGGTGCAGGCACACAAGAATGATTCTGGATACTCACAAAATCCAGTCCTCCTAAAGCTCCTCTCCAAGAACTTTCTATGGCCTCCCCAGAATGCAGCTCACAGCCTGCTATGATCTGGATCACAAAGGGGTCTGTGTAAAGGAAAACTGAGACAAGTTATTAAAAAGCAAACAGGAAAGAAAGAGACGAGAAAAAGGCATAGGATTTTTTATTTTAGTGGCAGCAAGTTCAGAGGTGAAATTATTGATATAAAACCAATTACAGTATTCAGGACTTTTCAGAAAGAGCACTGGGGAGAGGAATGCATGTCATCAATGGTGGGGTTAGGCTGTTTTAAGGATGTAGAGGGGGCAAGAGGGGAGAGGGGCAGCGTGTGATGGAGTCAGAAGTGCAGCATTCCACAGTCTAGGGAATGGTTATGTGTAGAGAAGGGATCAGGCAGAAGATGCTTGAGGACATCAATTGGAAGAGTTGGAAGTTACACTTAAGTTCAGTCAAGCACAGAGTAGGAAAAGGAGATTCTTCCTTGGGGTTTTAGAGAAGCAAGTTACATAGACGCAAACAAGAAATAACCATAAGAATGGTCATGTACACAGAAGAGAACAAGAAACAGGAAGAATCTCAGAATCTGGATGGAGGTATGGAGTCGGAGTTGAAGGCTACTCCGGACAAGTGTATACATGCAGTTGGATAAAGGCGGGGGTGGGGGTGGGGGTGGGAAGGGACCATCATCAGAGGGAGCAATAGCCTGACACAAGAGAAAGAAAAGTCATTGAGAGTCTTTCCAGATCAGAGGACTATACTCACATTCCAACTGGAACTCATTGACTGGATCCTGCACTTCCCGAGTGAATCCAATGAAGTAGGCTCGGAAGAGGTCCACCAGCTCAGTCACCTCATCATCACTAAAGTTGCCCTTCGACCAGGGCTTCAGGAAAATGGCAGTGCCCGAGTCACTCTCCCAGCCATGAATCTGCAAGTCATCCAACCAGCCTGAGCCTTGATTTTGAGCCCATGTGCTATTGACAAAGGTTGAAATTTGCATGACATGGTACGAGGTTGGCCCCTGGAACACTGTAGTGGTGGAAAGATAAGAAGAATGAGGGGGAAATGTGGAATCAGAATAGTATGAAAAAGAACCCAGAGTCTGAACAACAATACAGAACTTGAAACGGTCCCCTGCCCCCAAAGCTTCTGGCTCCATCCCCAGCCTCCAGAATAGGGGAAAGGGCTGGAGACAGCAGAGCCCAGACCCTTAGTGGTAGGTGCAGCATGCTTTTATCCAGAACCCCTGCACCTGTGCTGGGAGCAGCCAGAGTTATTCTTACCATCCTCATTGTCACCACCTGGGAGGATAACTCCAAGTAACAGAAGTGGTAGAAGCAGCATTTCACTGGGAAGTAGAACTTCTGACTCTCAGAGCTGGTATTTGATCTCTAATTTCAGCATTTTTTTTTTCAGTACTCTAAATTGACTTCCTCTCTTCTCCAACTGCCAAATCTTGACCCACATTGCACATCTCAGAAAAACTGTGCCTCCCACAGCTCTGAACTCCCACTCCATCTCATTTCCATTCTTTGGTCTTCATTCCTTTTATACATTCTACCCTGGAAAAGCTCCCTTGTGATGCTGAAGAGTTATTTCACCTTCCTAATCCTTTATTGCCACATCTATTCAATAAGAGGGTAATACTAAACAATTGCTCAACTTCCAGTCTCTTTTAATCTAGAAGTATTCCTTTGGTTTGTCCACCTATCTCATTCTCTCATACAGCAAATATAACACTGACAAGTGATGTAGCAGTAACAGAGAGGTAGTGCAGGGAGTCTTGGAGAGCATAGCAAATGGATCAGTGTGAGTGGCCACAGTACCTTGGTGTACATTCACAGAGAGACCTCCTCTGAGAATGGAGACATACCATAGAAAGGGAGATTCTGAGAACCCCAGCCCCATTTCAGGGAGTCAGACACTGGAAAAGTGAATCTGTGCTCTTGTACTATTGTTACCATCACCATTAGTATCTCCTACTTGGCTAAAACTTGGTTAAAGGTATTGACAGACTCCCTGGGACATGAAGATGATGGCCAGGAATAAGGGTGCTCAGAATTTAATTTTTGTTCCACACTAATACTATAAAACACAGTCCAGTTTTCTTGGGCTCCCCTAGTGGCTCAGATGATAAAGAATCTGCCTGCAATGCAGGAGACCCTTGTTCATGTCCTCTCTCAAAAGCCCATGTTGCCAAAGCAAAAACCTGAGTGGAAACAAATTATTTCTGAATCTCAGTTACAGCAATGAATAAGCTCAGAAGACAAGGGCCTATCTTTATTGGTGAAAAGCAGAGTGAAAGGGTAGCAAGGAAAAGGTAAAAATTTACCTCTGATTCCCTAAAAAAATAAATACAACAAATATCTTACAGTCTACTCCAAAAGAAGGAAAAACATACACCATGGGTCCAGAATTAAGATTTCTAAGCCTGAGGACAACAGAGGACCTTCCACTGAAGTACCAGGCAGGTGCCCAAGTGAGCTGGTACCTAATGGTTGCCTGAGGGCAGCTACTGTGTGCAATCTTACACAGTTTGAGTGGTGTTCACAGTATCTAAGAGTATTAGTATTAAATACAAATGGAGTCTGTATTTGGGAATTTCCTGAGCAGGCATTTAAACCATGTAACAAGAACTAAATCTGGCTTATTTCATGAGTGTAAGTGAAATTCAACCTAAATTATTCTTTGTAAATGGCTCTGACAATCATGAAAGAAAAAGTCATCTTCCTAAAAATGGCATGAGAAACTTCCACTATAATAACGAATCACTGTAAAAATTAATAACGTCCTAGTTTTTACTCTGTAAGTCATTCTGTAAATTCATGTCCCCAAGCTTCACATCAGTCTGCAGACTTCATGGCTGCAGTCACCATCTGCAGTGATTTTGGAGCCCAGAAAAATAAAGTCTGACACTGTTTCCACTGTTTCCCCATCTATTTCCCATGAAGTTATGGGACCGGATGCCATGATCTTCCTTTTCTGAATGTTGAGGTTTAAGCCAACTTTTTGACTCTCCACTTTCACTTTCATCAAGAGGCTTTTTATTTCATCTTCACTTTCTGCCATAAGGGTGGTGTCATCTGCATATCTGAGGTTATTGATATTTCTCCTGGCAATCTTGATTCCAGCTTGTGTTTCTTCCAGTCCAGCATTTCTCATGATGTACTCTGCATATAAGTTAAATAAACAGGGTGACAATATACAGCCTTGACGAACTCCTCTTCCTATTTGGAACCAGTCTGTTGTTCCATGTCCAGTTCTAACTCATGCTTCCTGACCTGCATACACATTTCTCAAGAGGCAGATCAGGTGGTCTGGTATTCCCATGTCTTTCAGAATTTTCCACAGTTTATTGTAATCCACACAGTCAAAGGCTTTGGCATAGTCAATAAAGCAGAAATAGATGTTTTGCTGGAACTCTCTTGCTTTGTCCATGATCCAGCGGATGTTGGCAATTTGATCTCTGGTTCCTCTGCCTTTTCTCAAACCAGCTTGAACATCAGGAAGTTCACGGTTCACATATTGCTGAAGCCTTGCTTGGAGAATTTTGAGCAGTACTTTACTAGCGTGTGAGATGAGTGCAATTGTGTGGTAGTTTGAGCATTCTTTGGCATTGCCTTTCTTTGGGATTGGAATGAAAACTGACCTTTTCCAGTCCTGTGGCCACTGCTGAGTTTTCAAAATTTGCTTGCATATTATGTGAAGAATTTTCACAGCATCATCTTTCAGGATTTGGACTAGCTCAATTGTAATTCTATCACCTCCACTAGCTTTGTTCATAGTGATGCTTTCTAAGGTCCACTTGACTTCACATTCCAGGATGTCTGGCTCTAGGTCAGTGATAACACCATCGTGATTATCTGGGTCGTGAAGATCTTTTTTGTATAGTTCTTCTGTGTATTCTTGCCATCTCTTCTTAATATCTTCTGCTTCTGTTAGGCCCATACCATTTCTGTCCTTTATCGAGCCCATCTTTGCATGAAGTGTTCCTTTGGTAGCTCTGATTTTCTTGAAAAGATCTCTAGTCTTTCCCATTCTGTTGTTTTCCTCTATTTCTTTGCATTGATCGCTGAGGAAGGCTTTCTTATCTCTTCTTGCTATTCTTTGGAACTCTGCATTCAGATGTTTATATCTTTCCCTTTCTCCTTTGCTTTTCACTTCTCTTCTTGCACAGCTATTTGTATGGCCTCCCCAGACAGCCATTTTGATTTTTTGCATTTCTCTTCCATGGGGATGGTCTTGATCCCTGTCTCCTGTACAGTGTCACGAACCTCATTCCATAGTTCATCAGGCACTCTATCTATCAGATCTAGGCCCTTAAATCTATTTCTCACTTTCACTGTATAATCATAAGGGATTTGATTTAGGTCATACCTGAATGGTCTAGTGGTTTTCCCTACTTTCTTCAATTTAAGTCTCAATTTGGCAATAAGGAGTTCATGGTCTGAGCCACAGTCAGCTCCAGGTCTTGTTTTTGCTGACTGTATAGAGCTTCTCCATCTTTGGCTGCAAAGAATATAATTAATCTGATTTCAGTGCTGACCATCTGGTGATGTCCATGTTTAGAGTCTTCTCTTGTGTTGTTGGAAGAGGGTGTTTGTACGACCAGTGCATTTTCTTGGCAAAACTCTATTAGTCTTTGCCCTGCTTCATTCCATATTCCAAGGCCAAATTTGCCTGTTACTCCAGGTGTTTCTTGACTTCCTACTTTTGCATTCCAGTCCCCTATAATGAAAAGGACATCTTTTTTGGGTGTTAGTTCTAAAAGGTCTTGTAGGTCTTCATAGAACCGTTCAACTTCAGCTTCTTCAGCGTTACTGGTTGAGGCCTAGACTTGGATTACTGTGATATTGAATGGTTTGCCTTGGAAACGAACAGAGATCATTCTGTCGTTTTTGAGATTGCATCCAAGTACTGCATTTTGGACTCTTTTGTTGACCATGATGGCTACTCCATTTCTTCTGAGGAATTCTTGCCTGCAGTAGTAGATATAATGGTCATCTGAGTTAAATTCACCCATTCCAGTCCATTTCAGTTCGCTGATTCCTAGAATGTCGACATTCACTCTTGCCATCTCTTGTTTGACCACTTCCAATTTGCCTTGATTCACGGACCTGACATTCCAGGTTCCTATGCAATATTGCTCTTTACAGCATCGGACCTTGCTTCTATCACCAGTCACATCCACAGCTGGGTATTCTTTTTGCTTTGGCTCCATCCCTTCATTCTTTCTGGAGTTATTTCTCCACTGATCTCCAGTAGCATATTGGGCACCTACTGACCTGGGGAGTTTCTCTTTCAGTATCCTATCATTATAGGTTATTACAGATATTTACTATAGTTCCTGTGCTATACAGTAAACCTTGTTGCTTGCTGCATATCTATTTTTTTTAATTAGAAATCTAGCATTCTATTCATACCAAGTCAAACAAGTTCTATCAAAATGTCATTAATTTTAAATTAGGCAAAAATTCATGCTTTCTAAATTATATATATTATACACATTATTTATATATATGTATACAGAAGTTTTCTACTACTCTTGATAAAGGTTTGAGAAAGAACATGAGAACAACAACAAAAAAAAAGAGATGGAGATGTTGGAAAACATAAATTAAATGAAATGGGAGCTCTGAATATAAAATAGAAAAAATGAAGCAAACTAGATAAAAGTATAGGATCATCATACAGTCCAGTTATTTTCAAGCATGGCTGCTCATTAGAAACATATCTGGAGCTCTGGAAAAAAGAAAATAATACCTGAGCATTCGTATTTTTCAAAAAATTCCAAAATAATTCTGATATGCATCTGGATTTTGAAAACTGATAAGAGATCTTTCTATTAAACTGTAGTTTGGGTGATATAAAGTTCTATTTTTCTGTAGGCCAATCATGACATAATGGTATTAAGTGAGTAATACTTATATAATCACAATAGTAAAAGATGTTTAGGTTTCACCATCAAGAGCCAGACAAAAAACAAAATTACAATCGCAAGCCATAATGGGAACATGATTAACTTAATATAAAATAATTACATACAATTTGGGAGGGCCAAGCAGAGTGATGTGATAAGTAGAAGTGCATGCATGCACATGTTTTCATCTGCTCAGCCAGTCTGTGGCTTTTGGTTGGTGCATTTAATCCATTTACATTTAAGGTAATTATTGATAAGTATGATTCTATTACCATTTTCTTAGTTATTTTGTGTTTATTTTCTGTAGATCTTTTCATTCTCTTGTGTTTTCTGCCTAGAGAAATTCCTTTAGCATTTGTTGTAAAGTCGGTTAGGTGGTGCTGCATTCTCTTAACTTTTACTTGTCTGGAAAGCTTTTGATTTCTCCATCAAATCTGAATGAGAGTCTAGCTGGGCAGAGTATTCCTGGTTGTAGTTTCTTCTCTTTCATCACTTTAAATGTATTGTGCCATTCCCTTCTGACTTGTACAGTTTCTGTTGAGAAATCAGCTGATAGCCTGAAGGAAGTTCCCTTGCATGTTATTTGTCATTTTTCCCTTGTTGCTTTTAATATTATATCTTTGTCTTTAATTTTTGTCAGTTTGATTATATATGTCTTGGTATGTTCTTCCCTGGGTTTATCCTGCCTGGGACTCGCTGTGCTTCCTGGACTTGATTGACTATTTCACTTCCCATGTTAGAGATATTTTCAGCTATTTTCTTCAAATATTTTCTCTTCAAATATTTCAGGATCCATAAATTCTTAAGTATTAGAGAAAAACCTCAAAATTGATCTGAAAGGGACATCTTTTCAGTGAAAATTTGCATGTCTTCCCAGTTACTTGGACACAGAAAGATTTCAGCTTCTGAGACAGACTGATTGACTGATTAGTTAAGGTTCTCTACCTTTTAATACTGCACATAGTGAGGTCCATATCAGCCTTGTAGCTGAATAACAGATACAGATCCAGGTAAATCTGTATTTCAAATTCTAGTATCAAATTCTATTTTATGGTTTGCTGCACCTGCTATTGATGAGGAAACTACTGCTAGTCTACCTGTTACTACTTTATAAGCAATTTGTCTCTCTAAAGATTTTCCATCTCTTCTTCCATTATTATATAATGGACCATCTTAGACTGTAGAGTTTCTATTATAGTGTGAGTATTTCACAATTGTTTATTCATTTTTCACTGAGGTGAAACATAACAAAAATTACTAATAACTGCACAATTCAATGACATGTAGTATACTATTTTGTTGTGCAACCACCAGCTCTAACAACTTCCAAAACATTTTTGTCACCCCAAAAATATCCTGTACCCATTAAGCAGTGACCAACCCCCATTTTTCCTTCACTTCAAACCCTTACCAGTAATCTTCTTTCTGTCTCTATGGATTTACCTATTTGAGATACTTTTTTTTTCTTCTTCTTCTTCTTCTTTTTTTAAATTTTATTTAATTTAACTTTACAATATTGTATTGGTTACTTCTTATAAATGGAATCACATATTATGTGTCTTTTAGTGTCTAATTTCTTTCACTTAGCATAATACACTGATCATAATATTTTTGGAGTACACCAAGGCTGCATCCTTCATGTCGTTTTGGGCTGGATAATATTCCATTGTACGTACATACTTTTTTTTGTTTGTTTATTTATTCAGTCATCAATGAGAAGACATTTGGCTATTTTCTCCTATTTACTATTCACTATTCTAAGGGAGATCAGTCCTGGGTGTTCTTTGGAAGGACTAATGCTAAAGCTGAAACTCCATTACTTTGGCCACCTCATGTGAAGAGTTGATTCATTCAGACTCTGATGCTGGGAGGGATTGGGGGCAGGAGGAGAAGGGGACGACAGAGGATGAGATCCTGGATGGCATCACCGACTCGATGGACGTGAGTTTGAGTGAACTCCGGGAGTTGGTGATGGACAGGGAGGCCTGGCATGCTGCAATTCATGGGGTTGCAGAGTCGGACACGACTGAACGACTGAACTGAAATGAACTGCTTGTGAACAGTGCTTCTATGTACCTCCATGTACAAATATTTCTTTGAACATCTGTTTTCAGTCATTATGGGTATTACACCTAGAAGTGGAATTGTTGAGTGAAATGATTACCTCAATGTCTAATTTTGTGTAATATTCAGTTTTCCATAGCACCTGTACAATCTTACATTCCCACAAGCAATGTGTGAGGGATGGAATTTTAAATGGGTGGGTAGATACATACAAAAATAATAGATGCATACTATATTAGGGGTAAAAAATAACATTTTAAAATACACATTATTAACTATTAAAAATAAAAATAAACTAATAGTAATAGAGAATTTTTAAATACTTTTTGCAGTTGTCTTGAACATCTGACAGTAGAATACAGCTATATTTTAATATCTGCTCCCAAATACAATCTGATGTCCTATAGTCTCTGGAAAACAATATACACTCAAATAACATCTTGGTTTTGGTATAAAAATAGCTTTTAACTCATGTCACGAGCAGGCAAGTGTCCCTGAACACACCTCAAGAACAACTGACCTAAATCTGTTATTTCTGTAGGGGATGTGTGAAGGTGTCATGTCTTCTAAGTTAATACAATTATGTAAGGTTTAAAAATAAAATAAAATTAATTAAAAAATAAAAATAAAAAAGATTCACTTTAAATAACTATCTCATTACCCTGAGGTAACCAAAGGCAGAATGAGTACTTGATTTTTTCCATATATTTACCAATTTTCCAGAGAATGAATTGCTTATACTACTTCCTAGGAGAACAATGGGTAAGTTTTTGCATTATTGAACAGTCATGAATTTCAGCATATTAAAAATATTTGAATCTATCCTGGCCATTGTTTTTCTTGAGGTTCAAATTGTCCCCAGCTGTGACATGGGAGCCTTTTAAAGCCAGTCACTTATGAATCCTTTCAACATGGCTTTATCATTGAGAGTCCCTTTATCTTCTGGTACAGCAAAGTTGTTCCAGACTCTTGTAGAAACTTCCTACCCCAAACTAGAAATTAGCCATTTCCCCAAGATGCTTTGGTGACTTTCAATGGGAAAATAATATGGGAAAACCATACTCTGAGTCCTAATCATTGGTTTGGGGGATTTTCAAGTGGCTAGGACCTTTTTCTAAAGTTTAAATATTATGATTTTTTTAATTTATACTTGCAATAAATATATTTTATACTTTTATGTATATTTCAAGTTTAAAACTACAGAGTTTTATTTATCCATCTCGTATCAACTTCTCTTCTCCACAAAGAAAATACTGGTTCCCAGGGAATCAACACAAATGTATTCATCTAATTTCACTATACACTATACTCTATACTCTCTACCTGTCCCACTGTACACTCTATCTCACTAGCCTATATACACATGATAGTCTTAGAACAACAATAAAAACCCTACCACCAAAAACATGATGTGGGGTAATTTAAGATTTGTTTTCTTGCCCTAAAGTGTATCCCCTGGAGACAAATAAATTTTTATGCTTTAAATCACCCTAAATTCTGGTGTGTTACAAACTTTATAAGCAGTTATGCTCCTTGTTGCATTTTGCTTTAATTTTTAGGAATTGAAACTCCTGTTTGTTCAATTTATCATGTTATTAAATGTCTATGTGGAGCAGGACATCCTGAATATCAGAGTTAGGAGCTCAGCGAATCCTTTCTCCAAATATTGATAATAATAGTTGGACAAAATTTTCAAAATAACCAATTTTAGATTTCTAGAAAATCACCAAAGATATGGAACAAAAGCTATTCAAAGAACTACCTGAACCTCAGCAAGAACAATGGGAGGGGCAACTAACATGGGGTTGTTTCCATGCTTTCCTTGACTTCTGGATACAGATATTTGGCAACCTCTTTGACCTCCAAACTCCTCCAAGAGCCAAACACAATTTAAGCCTCACCCAAATCACTCACAAGCACCAGATCTCATCTTTATTGAATCTTTTTGTCATTAGCAAGCACTTAGTTTGCAATTTTAGGAAGCTATAGCTGATATAATGCTACATGTTAACCATATTTTTTGCCTAGTAACCTATTCTTAAAATGCCTGTTTTTCTCTCTTGTAACTGACTCAAGGCCATGTTACGGAGTTCTGAGCAATGAAATGCAGTGTGCTGGAGATGTAGCTTCCTCTAGGCCTGACCATGTAGGCAATGGCAGCTGATCATCTTGCCATGCAGTGCCATCCTGGAGGTCACCTGTTAAGGAATGTTTAACAGGAGGATTCCTATGTGCTGTTTCTCATAAATCATCTGTTCCTTATCAGTGGAATGGCAAGCTGCTCCCAGGACTGAGGTCATTATATGAGACAGGCTTGAATCTCCTTCAGTAAACATTCTCTTTATGACAAAACTGCTTAGTCTCGATCCTCTTTCTTGAGATATGGACTGTCTCCTGACCTTGTGACCAATATTAATCCCTTGTTCCCTTGGTAACAGTTGCTGTACATTTGGTTTTCTGATCTTTATCATTGTCAAAAGAAATTTCTTGTACAACAGCCTATATATACTCACAGAAAGATCATCAAAGCACCTTTGCTCCATCAGAGCTTGGGTCCCTGTGTCTTTCTTTCTTTTCTCTCTCTCTCTCTCCGGTTAATTCTCTGGAGCGTAGAAACCCATCGTGCTCACTCTCCTGCCCAGGCTTCCAAGACCCCCTCGAGAGGGCACCCTGTGCCTTTGTGAGTGATGCAAGCCCTGTGTCAAGGTCTTTATTGGTTCTCTGCATAAACCAGCGAATATCAGCCACTTTCTCTCTTTCACTTTCTTATCGTCAACTCTGGACCACCAGGTTCCGGTCCATTAAAGGATCCCAAGAGTTACCTGTTACAGATGGCAGATACAGGAAAAAGGGCTGTCTGGCCTACATGAGATTTGCTTGAATGAGAAATATACTTTGTTGTCTTTAGTCACTAAGATTCTCAGATTTATTTATAACTGCAACACAACTAGCTTTACTGGTTAATATTGTTACCAAACCAAACTTGGGTCCACTTGTCCAACTTGCAGTAAAATCAATCTACTGACATTGTGTGATGGTGAAGGAAAATACAGCATTTATTGCAAGGTGCCCAGCATGGGACCAAGCAAGGAGAATGGGCAAATCATGCTCAAAAGACCTGAACTCCCTGAAAGCTTTCAAGGAAAGATTTTTTAAAGACTGAATGAGGGAGAAGGTCTCCAGGTGCATGATCAGCTTGTGCACACCCTTCTGATGGGTTGATGATGAGGTAACTGGGTGGTATTTCAGCAGTTAAAATCATCAACCTCTGGTTCCAACTAGTCTGGGATTTATCTGTTGGTGGTCAGCCTGCAGTTAACTTCTTTCACTTGACAAAGGTTTTAGCATCTGCAAAATAGCACACGGATATGGTTTGGAATATTATCTATGTCCCTTGAGGAGGAATTAAAGGCTGTTAATTTTGTTTTGTAGCTAAACTATAATATTATCTTGTCATGCTTAACTGTTTTCCTTTGTTTCTGCATTTCCTCACTTCTCCAATTAAGTTTGCCCTTGGGAATTCAGAGAAGGCCTAGGAGGGGAAAGCTTTTCTACAGACAAAAAGCAGAGAACACTGGGTTTGTTCCCAGAAAAGCCTTGCAGGGTCATGCTCAGTTACCATATTATAGATCCCAGTAACTAGTATTCTTTCCCTTCTCCTGAATTCAGAACAAAATGAGATACAGATATAGAGGATAAGATATGTCGATCAAATTGTCAATTTAATTTCTGATAAACTTCCTAGAGAATTTTTCTTAAGTGTGTAATCCAAGTAATCTTGCTGGCACTGAAAATTGAAGTGGCCTTACTCACTCGTATAAACTGTTTTTGCTCAAGCCCCAAAATCCATATGTTGAAGCCCTAACTTCCTATGTGGCTATATTTTAAAATGAAGCCTCTAAGAAAGTATTGATAATTGAGGTTAAATAATGTCCTGAGTGTGGGAACTTTTAAGAGGAGACACCAGAGAACTCTCACCTTCTGTCTCTCCCTCTCTCTCTTTCCCTTTCTCTCTCTTTCTCCTATCCCCCACCCGCCGCTCACCACATGCACTGAGGAAAGTCACACGAGAACATATCAAAAAGGTGGCTGTCTATAAGCAAGCCAAAAAGAGAACCTTCACCAGACTTCTCAAGAATTGTGAAAAAATATGTCTGTGGTTTTATGTGACCCAGGTTGTGTGTTTTGCTATGCAGCCTAGACAGACTAATATACTCATCTAGTCCAGGCAATTCTGGAAGATCTCCAAACACCCCCACCTGGGGGTCTGTTTCTGATCAAGTCAGGGGATGGAGGAGAGACCAGAGCTGACACTTCTGAGAGCTGCTTGGCTCCAGAGACAAAGAGCAGGAAGAAGCTGTTGAGATATATCACAAACCCAGTTTCTCTCCTGGAGTCACCAGAGAGCTAATTCACTCTATTGTCATGGGAAAGAATAGGAATATGAAAAAAACAAAAATATTTAGGGGAAATAAGGTGGTATCAGCTCCACCCCCTGATATGACAATGCCCATCCACCCATTCAAACAGAAACCTAGAAACCTGCATTTTTAAAAAAATTATCTCTCCTTTACTCCTCACAGTCAACATGGCATTTGTCTCCATAATCTATAAAATATGCCTCTTCCTCTCTAACCTCACTATCATTTAGTTCTGCTTTCATCACATGTGGCCCAGGTCAAGGCCACAACCCCTTATCTAGACAATGCAATCCAAACCCTCTCTCTGTCTTTTCAGCACTCTGGTCATAACTGCTACAAAAGAAAGCAAACTTCATCATGTCAAGTTCGTGCCTTTAATAGCTCATTTACTTTCATGAAAAAATAATCCAAACTCCTGTGTATGTCAGTTTTATACACAAATGTTCATATATTAATGTATCATTACCCAACAAAAAGCATTGAGGAGGTGAAAGGAGTGAGATGTGCAAGAAGGGAAACTGACAGACTATATCAGGGAACATTTATGAACATGTATCCAAGAGTCTGAAATCTGTATGAAGTGCAACAGGGAAAGAAGGAGGTGGTTATATAAGCTCTCTAGACACACATGATCCCCACAAAATAATCTGATATGGGTGGGACATCCTGATTAAAATCCAACCTGGGACTTCCCTGGTGGTCCAGTGGTTAAGAATCCACCTTGCAATGCAGGAGACATGGGTTCAATCCCTGGTCAGGCAACTAAGATCCCACATCCTGCAGAGCAACTAAGCCCACACACTGCAACTAGAGAGTCCATGCACAGCAACAAAATATCCCACATGATGCAATGAAGACCCACATGCCACAAGGAAGAACTGAGGTAGCCACATAAGTAAATAAATATTGAAAAGAATGCGTCCTGCCTGAGGGTCCTTGCCCATCATGGGGGATCCCAGTGCTCTTCCTCTGTCACCAGCCTTTCCCAGGCTCCCTCTTCTCGCCCCATTGGTGCCTAGCCACTGGTGTTCTCACATTCACCTTTGCCTGGGCTCTTACCTGGCCCTCCAGCATGCTCACATCAGTGGGTTGTTTAATCACTAGAGATCACCATCCTCAGCACTCCACTGTTGTGTGCCCACCCCACAGTGTCACGCTCTACTCCATCATCCCCTCTCTGCCAGCAGAAACCTCACCCTCTGACCACTTCCCTGCTCAAGAAACCATACTGCCTCCCATAACATATGCCTGGTCTTTCATTTCCCCATCAGCACTTCTTCAAGTGATTGTCTCCCCTTCCTGGCTCCCAGCAGCAGTCTCTGCTTCTGTTCTGGGTCCTCCTACCTCTCACATCTACAGCAGTGGGAAGGGTACCACCCTGAGATCCAGGATAAACTTCTACTAGAATACACTGATTATTGCCCAGGGTCTCAATTTCTCCCACTGTAAAATGACTTTTTTACAGTGGGAGAAAAGAATTTGACATTCTCCAATTCTGCTTAAACTCTAACATTTTTTGACTTGGTTTGTATTTACATTTATTTTTATTCATAGTCTTATCTTTCTCTACGCCCTGGACCTCTTTTCTATGGTTCTATAATATTCTCTATTTACCTTTAACCTGAGTCCCCTGGGTCTCTTCTCTCTTTTATCACCACCTTCCTTATCCATTCATTCTAAGTGCTGCCCACCACCTTGGCTAAATTTTGAAACCTAATGCATTGCCTTATCACTGGACCTTAACTTTTCTTTGTGTAAATATATTAACAACAGGCAAAATGCTTTTTTTTATAAAATAAAAGCCAAGAAATGAACAAGAAATAACTACCACAAGACAGAGGTATATCAGGTAAGCTATAGCTTTGTAAATTACTAATACATACATATGCTGACCTCACAAGATGGATAAAATCTTTAAGAAGGAACTCAAATAAGACATTGAAAATAAGAGTGGGAAATGGAAGCCAACACTTAGGCTTCCCAGGGCATTGTCATTAGTTGGTTCCCAAGACTTATGTCTATGGTAGCCACATGGTGAGGAAGTAATGTCTTGAGATCACCCCCCTCCCAAAATGCAAGTTATCCTGGGACTTTTTGGGGCTTCCCAGGTAGGGCTAGTAGTAAAGAACCCATCTGCCAATGTACAAAACATAAAAGATGTGTGTTTGATCCCTGGGTTGGGAAGATCCCCTGGAGGAGGGCATGGCAACCCACTCCAGTATTCTTGCCTAGAGAATCCCACGGACAGAGGAACCTCACAGGCTACCGTCTGTAAGGTCACAAAAAGTTGGACACAACTGAAGTAACTTAGCATGCATGAGTGCATGGGACTTTTTACTACACTCTCAGTGAAACTGGATTAGGAAAAAAGAAAATCCACCCATATGAACAGGGTAATAATAAGAAAACTTATGGTTGCCTTATGCTCTGCCTAGAAAATTTTTATGTTATTCTTACGAAAGTTCTTAATCACAGGTTTGCTAACATGAGTTTGGCATTGAAAATATCTACTTAATTTTTAATGCCCAATCTAAGAATTTAATATCTTCCCCACCCAGAGATCAAACCCATGTCTTTTATGTCTCCTACATTGGCAGGCAGGTTCTTTACCACTAGTGCCACCTGGGAAACCCATATGCCACTATACACTTGCCCAAATCCACAGAATGCCACAGGTGATACTAGACGTAAGGAACCTGCCTGCCAATACAGGAGATGTAGGAGATGTGGGTTCGATCTCTAGGTTGGGAAGATCCCCTGGAGGAGGGCATGGCAACCCACTCCAGTTTTCTTGCCTGGAGAATCTCATGGACAGAGGACCTGGCGGGCTACAGCTCATGGGTATGCAAAGAGTTGGTGACTTGAAGTGACTGAGCATGCACAGAATGCACAAAACCTTTTCTAAACAGCCAGTTTAAAAAGAAAATCAATTCTGATCAACTTATGCTAGACAACAGACTGAATTACCTTGCCATGCTCTCTAAGTAAGATGATAATTTTTTAATTTTCTTATTTATTTGGATGATACATTACTTCTGGTATTTTTTCAGCTTTTTTAAAAAACTGAAGTACAGTTTACATAAAACTGTATATAAATCACAGGCATATGATATAGTGATTCAGAATTTTTAGATGTTATACTCCATTTGTAGCTATTATAAGATATTGGCTATACTCTCTGTGTTGTGCAATATATCCTTGTTTGTCAGCCTTTTAAAATAAAAAGTTATTGTCATTTCTGTTGTGTCTTTTAAATATCGAGTATCTCATAGCTAATTTTTTAAAAGGTTTCAGACTGTTCACTTGGCAAAAGTGAACACAGAACTGAATTCTAGGAAACCATGACCAACATAATCTTCTTTTTTTCTAATATATGCTGTCCTTGCTTTATGCAATTTCAATATATAAAGGTTTTAGTTATCATGGTTTATTTAAATAATGCCAAATTCCCAACATGGCTCAAATTTCAGTTACCACAGTATTTTAAATACTAGTAATTGAATAAAGCACAAACTTTACTAGTAGCCCTTCATTCTATGAAAGACAGCGGAAATAATAAATGTGCAATCGGTAACCAATGACATCAGTGATCAATCACAACAATCACAAGCGCCTTTCAAAATTTGTTCAGTTCAGTTCAGTTCAGTTCAGTTGCTCAGTCATGTCCGACTCTTTGCGACCCCATGAATCGCAGCATGCCAGGCCTCCCTGTCCATCACCAACTCCCAGAGTTCACTCAGACTCAAGTCCATCAAGTCAGTGATGCCATCCAGCCATCTAATCCTCTGTCATCCCCTTCTCCTGCCCCCAATCCCTACTAGCATCAGAGTCTTTTCCAATAAGTCAACTCTTCGCATGAGGTGGCCAATGTTTCAGCCTTAGCATAATTCCTTCCAAAGAAATCCCAGGGCTGATCTCCTTCAGAATGGACTGGTTGGATCTCCTTGCAGTCCAAGGGACTCTCAAGAGTCTTCTCCAACACCACAGTTAAAAAGCATCAATTCTTCGGCGCTCAGCCTTCTTCACAGTCCAACTCTCACATCCATACATGACCACAGGAAAAACCATAGCCTTGACTAGATGAACCTTTGTTGGCAAAGTAATGTCTCTGCTTTTGAATATGCTATCTAGGTTGGCCATAACTTTTCTTCCAAGGAGTAAGTGTCTTTTAATTTCATGGCTGCAGTCACCATCTGCAGTGATTTTGGAGCCCAGAAAAATAAAGTCTGACACTGTTTCCACTGTTTCCCCATCTATTTGCCATGAAGCAATGGGACCAGATGCCATGATCTTAGTTTTCTGAATGTTGAGTTTTAAGCCAACTTTTTCACTCTCCTCTTTCACTTTCATCAAGAGGCTTTTGAGTTCCTCTTCACTTTCTGCCATAAAGGTGGCGTCATCTGCATATCTGAGCTTATTGATATTTCTCCCGGCAATCTTGATTCCAGCTTGTGCTTCTTCCAGCCCAGCGTTTCTCATGATGTACTCTGCATAGAAGTTAAATAAACAGGGTGTCAATATACAGCATTGATGTACTCCTTTTCCTATTTGGAACTAGTCTGTTGTTCCATGTCCAGTTCTAACTATTGCTTCCTGACCTGCATACAGGTTTCTCAAGCTTGTTAGTGACTATTAATTCCATGCACAGATAGCAAAGTGTGTACAGTTGGCCCTTGAATAATGTGATTTGAGCTACATGAGTCCACTTATAGGTGACTTTTTTTTTCAGTTAATACAGTCTACAGTATTGCATGATCAGAGGTCAGTTGAATCTGCACGTGTAGAACTGTGGTTTTGGAGGGCCAACTGTGAATTATACGTGGATTTTCAACTACAGAAAGAGTTGGCCCCCTAACTCCAGATCGTTTCAGAGTCAACTGTACCTACATTATTTCCTTGTATTTCAATAATCAATCCATGTGACATTTATATGGACAAAAATAGAAAAAAAGGAATCAGCCAACATAGATGAAAATGAAAATGCTAGAAGTGAGATTTGAATTGAATCTAAATGAAGCCATAGGAGATATAGCAGATCTGGGGAATATTGATACCACCACTGGTTGAGAAATTATAGGTATGAACTTAAAGGAACTTAGTGAAGGCAAACTTATGAACATAAATGAGGAAAATAATTGTGACAAAAGGATGAAGGCGTCCCAGATTAAGTGATGCCTACAGAAAATTTCACATTTGAGGAACCCTCAATGTATCAAAGAGTCAGTGTTAATTGGAGACTCATCCATTCTTAGAAGGAACTATGAAATTTCACCAAGGCCTAGAAAAGATATTCCATATCTATAAGTGATATAAGGAGAATAAGGTAAGCATGGCTAAAATAGCTCTAGATAAATATTTACAAGAAAATAAAACATTTAAATTCTGGACATTTCTATTGTTTTCAGTGTTGCTGTTGTTGTTCAGTCATTCAGTCATGTCCAACTCTTTGAAACCCATGGACTGCAGCATGCCAGGCTTCCCTGTCCTTCACTATATCCCAGAGTTTGCTCAGACTCATGCTCATTGCGTTGGTGATACCATCCAACCAACTCATCCTCTGCTGCTTTCTTCCCCTTTTACCTTCAATCTTTACCAGCATCAGGGTCTTTCTCACCTGAGTTGGCTCTTATCAGGTGGCCAAAGTACTGGAGCTTCAGCTTCAGCATCAGTACTTCCAATGAATATTCAAGGTTGATTTCCTTTAGGATTGACTTTTGATCAAATCCTTTAGGATATGACTTTTGACTTCAAATCAAAAAGGATTTCCTTTTGATCTCCTTGTTGTCCACGGGACTCTCAAGAGTCTTCTTCAGCACCATAGTCTCTTTTCAGTGTTTTCACTATTTTTCTCTGTTTCACTGTTTTCAGTGACAGTGTGCTAAAGTAATAGTAGTGTTACTATTTTTTTCAACTTCTCTATACAGTTGACCCTTGAACACCATGGTTTTAAACTATGTGAGTCCACTTTTACATGAATTCTTTTCCATAAATATGTACTACAGCACTACACAATCCACAGACATTGAACCACAGGTATAGAGGGCCAGCCTCTGCACAGTTTTACAAAGATTTCATGACCTCAACCCCTACATTGTTCAAGGATCAACTGTGTATTTAAAACCAACAATAAGAAAATTTTGAATGCTTTGACAAAAAATTTTAAAGGTGATGGAATGATCCTAACTTTCCCATTGATAATTTAAGTCTTTCTGCTTGGTTTCACCTTGCCATGATCATTTTTTAGAGTCCCACACTATCATGCAAAGAAAAACTGACTTTATATTGTAAGACTTAGACTCAATATTTAAAAATTATGATTTATTAACATTCATAATACCTTTTTTTTAACCACTTACTATATGTCAGGCACTGCACTAAGCATTCTACATTTTTTCCCTTTCCTTTTTTTTTTAATTTTATTTTATTTAACTTTACAATATTGTATTGGTTTTGCCATATATCAAAATGAATCTGCCACAGGTATACATGTGTTCCCCATCCTGAACCCTCCTCCCTCTTCCCTCCCCATACCATCCCTCTGGGTCGTCCCAGGGCACCAGCCCCAAGCATCCAGTATCGTGTATTGAACCTGGACTGGTGACTCATTTCATACATGATATAATACATATTTCAATGCCATTCTCCCAAATTATCCCAACCTCTCATTCTCCCTCAGAGGCCAAAAGACTATTCTATACATCAGTGTCTATTTTGCTGTCTCATATACAGGGTTATTGTTATCATCTTCCTAAATTCCATATATATGCGTTAGTATTTTTCTTTCTGGCTTACTTCACTCTGTATAATAGGCTCCAGTTTCATCCACCTCATTAGAACTGATTCAAATTTATTATTTTTAATGGCTGAGTAATACTCCATTGTGTATATGTAACACAGTTTTCTTATCCATTCATCTGCTGATGGACATCTAGGTTGCTTCCATGTCCTGGCTATGATAAACAGTGCTGTGATGAACATTGGGGTACACGTGTCTCTTTCCCTTCTGGTTTCCTCAGTGTGTATGCCCAGCAGTGGGATTGCTGGATCATAAGGCAGTTCTATTCCCAGTTTTTTTAAGGAATCTCCACACTGTTCTCCATAGTGGCTGTACTAGTTTGCATTCCCACCAACAGTGTAAGAAGGTTCCCTTTTCTCCACACCCTCTCCAGCATTTATTGCTTGTAGACTTTTGGATTGCAGCCACTCTGACTGGCGTGAAATGGTACCTCATAGTGGTTTTGATTTACATTTCTCTGATAATGAGTGATGTTGAGCATCTTTTCATGTGTTTGTTAGCCGTCTGTATGTCTTCTTTGGAGAAATGTCTATTTAGTTCTTTGGCCCATTTTTTGATTGGGTCATTTATTTTTCTGGAATTGAGCTGTAGGAGTTGTTTGTATATTTTTGAGATTAGTTGTTTGTCTGTTGCTTCATTTGCTATTATTTTCTCCCATTCTGAAGGCTGTCTTTTCACCTTGCTTATAGTTTCCTTTGTTGTGCAGAAGCTTTTAAGTTTAATTAGGTCCCATTTGTTTATTTTTGCTTTTATTTCCAATATTCTGGGAGGTGGGTCAGCTGTGATGTATGTCAGAGAGTGTTTTGCCTGTGTTCTCTTCTAGGAGTTTTATAGTTTCTGGTCTTACATTTAGATCTTTAATCCATTTTGAGTTTATTTTTGTGTATGGTGTTAGAAAGTGTTCTAGTTTCATTCTTTTACAAGTGGTTGACCCATTTTCCCAGCACCACTTGTTAAAGAGATTGTCTTTAATCCATTGTATATTCTTGCATAATATCTTCTTTTTGACATATCATTTTATTTTTTTTTAAAGAATGCCTTAATCCCCTGAAGTTTGGGAGGAATTAAGTGCATTGGATGAGGATTATAATATCATTCTCTTTATGGTATCAATTTACTGAATATAAAGCCAAACAACTACTAAGTCCATCAATTTAAAGGATATTTTTAGAAGTATACATTTGGCCTGTTTTCTAAAACCCATAATTTTATCAATATCTTCAAAATTTCCAAAAAAGTATTGAGGATTACCACAAATTGAATTCTTAATCCCATGATGACATTAGCACCTCATCTTATATTTAACAATGATTTTAATTTTATATTTATTTATATTTTCAATACAACCAAGTGCATTTTTGGAAACTGAAAAGTGATAGTCCCATTCTTGTATGATATTTTTTTAATATAATTTAATTTTATTTTTTAACTTTACAATATTGTATTGGTTTTGCCATATATCAACATGAATCCGCCATGAGTGTACATGTGTTCCCCATCCTGAACCCTCCTCCCTCCCTATATCATCCCTCTGAGTCATCCCAGTGCACCAGCCCCAAGCATCCAGTATCGTTCATCGAACCTGGACTGGCATTTTTACTACATCTTTGCTATCAAAATTTTAAAATTAATGTGCACAGATCAAAATATATAGAATGCCATCAAAATTTTTTTAAGTATTTTAAGATGCTTGTCAATTATATTTTCCACACAGGGTGGCACTATCATATACCTGATGTTTCAAATCATTTTTGTCTGTAGCTTTTGTAGCTATGCAGCAAATTTGGAAAACTCAGCAGTGGCCACAGGACTGAAAAAGGTCTGTTTTCATTCCAATCCCAAAGAAAGGCAATGCCAAAGAATGCTCAAGCTACCGCACAATTGCACTTATCTCACACGCTAGTAAAGTAACGCTCAAAATTCTCCAAGCCAGGCTTCAGCAATATGTGAACCGTGAACTTCCTGATGTTCAAGCTGGTTTGAGAAAAGGCAAAGGAACCAGAGATCAAATTGCCAACATCTGCTGGATCATGGAAAAAGCAAGAGAGTTCCAGAAAAACATCTATTTCTGCTTTATTGACAATGCCAGAGCCTTTGACTGTGTGGATAACAAGAAACTGTGGAAAATTCTGAAAGACATTGAAATACCAGACCACCTGATCTGCCTCTTGAGAAATTTGTATGCAGGTCAGGAAGCAACAGTTAGAACTGGACATGGAACAACAGACTGGTTCCAAATAGGAAAAGGAGGACGTCAAGGCTGTATATTGTCACCCTGTTTATTTAACTTCTATGCAGAGTACATCATGAGAAACGCTGGGCTGGAAGAAACACAAGCTGGAATCAAGATTGCTGGGAGAAATATCAATAAGCGCAGATATGCAGATGACACCACCCTTATGGCAGAAAGTGAAGAGGAACTAAAAAGCCTCTTGATGAAAGTGAAAGTGGAGAGTGAAAAAGTTGGCTTAAAGCTCAACATTCAGAAAAGGAAGATCATGGCATCCGGTCCCATCACTTCATGGGAAATAGATGCGGAAACAGTGTAAACAGTGTCAGACTTTATTTTTCTGGGCTCCAAAATCACTGCAGATAGTGACTGCAGCCATGAAATTAAAAGACGCTTACTCCTTGGAAGGAAAGTTATGAACAACCTACAAAACATATTCAAAAGCAGAGACATTACACTGCCAACAAAGGTCCGTCTAGTCAAGGCTATGGTTTTTCCTGTGGTCATGTATGGATGTGAGAGTTGGACTGTGAAGAAGGCTGAGCGCCAAAGAATTGATGCTTTTGAACTGTGGTGTTGGAGAAGACTCTTGAGAGTCCCTTGGACTGCAAGGAGATCCAACCAGTCCATTCTGAAGGAGATCAGCCCTGGGATTTCTTTGGAAGGAATGATGCTAAAGCTGAAACTCTAGCACTTTGGCCACCTCATGCGAAGAGTTGACTCATTGGAAAAGACTCTGATACTGGGAGGGATTGGGGGCAGGGGGAGAAGGGGACGACAGAGGATTAGATGGCTGGATGGCATCACTGATGCGATGGACTTGAGTCTGAGTGAACTCCGGGAGTTGGTGATGGACAGGGAGGCCTGGCATGCTGCGATTCATGGGGTCGCAAAGAGTCGGACACGACTGAACCACTGATCTGATCTGATCTGATGATTTATAAAATTCCTTTCCAATCATCTCATGTACTAAGCTAGCTATTCAACACACACACACACACACACACACAATGTTTTATGCATTTATAAATACATAAATCTAATAATTGTGTTTTACCAGGCTCATATCTGAGATGATATCATCAAATGTTACTGGAAAATATTAGCATTTCTTACCTTATTTAAATGGAGAAGGGAATGGCACCCCACTCCAGTACTCTTGCCTGCAAAATCCCATGGCCGGAGGAGCCTGGTGGGCTGCAGTCCATGAGGTCGCTCCAAGTCGGACACGACTGAGCGACTTCACTTTCACTCTTCAGTTTCATTCATTGGAGGAGGAAATGGCAACCCACTCCAGAATTCTTGCCTGGAGAATCCCAGTGACGGGGGAGCCTGGTGGGCTGCCATCTATGGGGTCGCACAGAGTCGGACACGACTGAAGCAACTTAGCAGCAGCAACAGCAGCACCTTATTTAAAATTGCTTGATTTGGGCTTCCCTGGTGCTCCAGTGGTTAAGACTCTGTGCTCCCAATGCAAGGGGAGAGAGTTCAATCCCTGGTCAGAGAACTAGGTCCCACATGCCATAACTAAGACTTCAGTTCAGTTCAGTTCAGTCGCTCAGTCGTGTCCGAGTCTTTGCGACCCCATGAATCGCAGCAGGCCAGGCCTCCCTGTCCATCACCAACCCCCGGAGTTCACCCAGACTCACGTCCATCGAGTCAGTGATGCCATCCAGCCATCTAATCCTCTGTTGTCCCCTTCTCCTCCTACCCCCAATCCCTCCCAGCATCAGAGTCTTTTCCAATGAGTCAACTCTTCGCATGAGGTGGCCAAAGTACTGGAGTTTCAGCTTTAGCATCATACCTTCCAAAGAAATCCCAGGGCTGATCTCCTTCAGAATGGACTGGTTGGATCTCCTTGCAGTCCAAGGGACTCTCAAGAGTCTTCTTCAACACCACAGTGTGTTAAGCCTACTCATTTTAAAGATGGGCCTGATTACTTCATTATCTAGGATGCTTGTAAGTCTGTACTGTTGTCTGTATTGTTTTCTGTATTGTTCTAAAGAAAAGTTATTCATTTTGCCTTGTCTCTATGTTTCTCGGTATTTGGATTTTGTTTTTGTTTTAAATTTTGTTTTTTAGTGTTGATCACTTACACTTCAAAAATATACAGAAATTTGGGGCTTAGGAAAATGTGACCTTCCCCCAGAATCATTTGTGGGTATTGACAATACAAAATCACCATATTAATTTCAGAAATTACAATAAGCTGAAACTTGGTTACAGTCTCTGCAAAGTTACACTCCTTCAGATCTCCACCGACTTCAGATGCAGCCTTTAAGATTGTAACCCAAAGTTCAGACCATGATACGTTTAAAGATTTGCAAGTATGTTGAAAGCTTTGATGAGCTTCTCAGTGTGGTTTTTGTTTGTTTTTCTAAGAAAGAAATGGAAAATTTTATTCAAGCCAAATTTGAGGATTATAACAAGGCACAGTTACAGAAGATTTTGGAGACAAAAGAATGTGAATTAAATGATGTTTTATTGACAGTTTACATGATCCAGATCTAAGTGTCATCCTAGCTTGTGACCCCTTATAAGATCAAGAAGGAATGAACACTTGCTGAGTACTGTGGAGTAAAATGCATATTTTATGGCAAGACTAAAGACATTTAAACATAAAAATTTGTCTCTGCCTTTTGGCCTCCTCTCTGCCTCCTACTGTGCATTGTATATCTGCATTATATATTGACCAAATATTGTCCATTGTCAGAAATACTTGCTCAACCATAAAAAGCAACATTCTCGTAACATTAATAAACAAGTCCTTAAAATATAGCTTTTTCAGTGTTTTCAGCACCTCTCATGGAATCAGAAGATGCTTGTAGTGGAAAAGCAGCCCAACTATAAGACTCGTTCTGTGAAGTTCTGTTTTCTCCTAGATATTAAGCCAGTAATTTATTTCTCCTTTGTTAGTTCCTCAATGTCTTGAGGCAGATTTTATTTCATATTTTCTTGTTTTTTCTACTTCTCTTTGACAAAGAGTTGGTTCAAATTGGATAGTCCACCATTTCTAGAAGCAGAAGGCCTCTGAAAAAAGTGAAAGTGTTAGTCACTTAGCCGTGTCTGACTCTTTGTGACCCTATGCACTGTAGCCTGCCAGGCTCCTCTGTTCATTAAATTCTTCAGACAAGAATACTGGATTGAGCAGCCATTCCCATCTCCAGGGGATCTTCCTGACCCAGGGGTCGAGCCCAGGTTTCCTGCACTGAAGGCAGATTCTTTACTGTCTGAGCCACCAGGGAAGCCTTTACATTGTTTATTAATAAAACCTACCATCCTTCCATGTGTAAGCCTCAATTCCTGTCTCAGAAATCCAGGCCACAACAGAGCTGGAACAAACAAGTTGAGACTCTATAATGAGAAGTGACCCCTGAGCCTGTATAAAAAATGTGTGAATTCAAGGTGAATTTCATCACAAGTCTCCTTGACTGTGAAGTCAGTTTAAAATAATATAGTAAAGGAACCAAATTTGGTATATCTTATCTAAGCTCCCCACCTAGCCCAAACTGAAAACAAGGGCAAAAACTGGTACCAATGTTTTAAAATAGCCCATATCTAAGAGTCTCTGGTTCCTTTAACAGATTCTTTGCCATTCATCCAGAGGCAACCTAATCGAAGGCCATTGCTTATAGAATCTCATGCACATTTTTTTAAGATTTGCTTTGTGGCCTGTTTTCAACACTGACTTTGTGAGGTCTGTGTGTTTATTCAAGGCTTAGCAAGTAAATCTCTACTTCCATAGAAATGCACCCTTGCTCTAGCAGATGCTGTGGAGCCACCAGTGTACCCCCTTCAAGATGAGCATGCATGTTTCCTCAGTCTCAGGGAGTGTTGGCTGCTGACAGCTCACAGACATGCTCCTCTCCGGGAATTGCCTTCACTGGAAGAGGTGGTTTGTCCAAGGGAACATCTCTTCCCTGCAGAAAGCATATATCAAATATATGAGTAAAAAGTACGTCACATTACCTAGCTTTAGGAAGTCTCTGAAGGGTTCTCCTAGCTCCAGAAGTCTCTGTGAGTTTTATTAAATCCTCTACTGAATCCGCAGCACAGTTCAGCCTCACCTCTCCTCGATCCTGCTGTTGCTGAGAGCACCCCCAGCAAGCCTCCTGCATGCACCTGAGTGTGTTTCCTTAGAAACTGACCTAGGACACTCATCTGTATAAAAAATAGCCACTTGACTTGGACAAAACCATCCTAAGTAGCAGCAACCTAGCACAGTAACCCTCAAGTGGACACCAGAAGCAAATTCCTTCTAAAGCCTGTCCAGGCCACAATAAAAAGGCTACACAGCATACAAAAATCTCTATGTTGGGAATGGATAAAGAAAATGTAGCCCGTATATATAGTGGAATATTGCTCAACCATTAAAAAAAAAAAGAGCAAAATAATGTCATTTGTAGCAACAGGGATGGACCCAAGACTGTCATACTGAGTGAAATGTCAGACAGAGAGACAACATATGATGTTGCTTGTATATGAAATTTAAAAAATGGTAAAAATGAACATATTTACCAGATGCAAATAGAGTCACAGATGTAGAAAACAAACTTATTGTCACCAGGGGAAAGAGGAAGGAATAATCTGGGAGACTGGGATTGACATATACATATTGCTATATATAAAATAGATAATTAATTAGAATCTACTAAATAGCACAGGAATATACTCAATACTCT
Organism: Bos mutus; assembly: GCF_027580195.1. Taxonomy (NCBI): domain Eukaryota; kingdom Metazoa; phylum Chordata; class Mammalia; order Artiodactyla; family Bovidae; genus Bos; species Bos mutus. The sequence goes on along the minus strand of NC_091619.1, from coordinate 1,174,001 downwards.
ATAATGACCTATATGGGAAAAGAATATGAAAAAGAGTTGACTATATGTATACACAGAACTGACTCACCTTGTGATACACCTGAAACTAACACAATAATAGTTGATTATTTCCAGAACATCAGAGAGCTGCTCCCATGGACCAGATCCTGCATGTTGTGTAAAAATACTTTGCCCATTTTTTTTTTCAGGCTGACATGATTACCCTACCTTAAGAAACTTAAACATGCCTGTGAACCTCATGAAATTTACTCAAATAATACTCCTTCAGAACATCTTTTACTATACCAAATAGTTTCTCCTCTATGAGAACTAGTGAGAGAAATTTCCTTGTGGCCTCAGGACCAAAGGTGAGGAGGTTTTGTGCATGTTTTTGTAAGTAATTTTCAATTATTTTTAGATATAAAAAGTTATTATCCATTTAAGCTTGAGTTTGTAAGCTGTTTGCTGATGTGGGGGCCTTGAAAGTGAAACAAGTGTTAGTCGCTCAGTTGTGTCTGACTCATTGTGACCCTGTGGACTGTAGCCTGCCAGGCTCCTCTGTCCATGGAATTCTCCAGGCAAGAATACTGGATTGAGTTGCCATTCCCTTCTCCAAGGAATTTTCATCATGCAGGGATCAAACCCAGATCCCCTGTATTTCAGGCAGATTCTTTACTCTCTGAGCCTAAAACTTCTAATTTTTGAATAACTAAGATGCTGAAGCTGTTTTAATCTCTATTGCCACCCGGTGGTAAAATATAGAAACTTTTCTCTATCTGTAGCTTTGCTGAGTACAAAAACCTTGACATTTTCAACCAGTGTTTTGATATTGCAGATATTTTGATTCTGTTCTTAGACATACAAGTACTTTATACAATATTATATATTTTTCCCTGAGAAGAAACTACTCATGGTGTAACGCATCATCCTAACTCTTTCATTAAATATTTTCCAATGTTTATTTTTCTGTGCTGTGTTTTGCCTTTGAAATCTTAAGTACAGATTGTTGAGTTAATCATTCTCCTCCATTATGGCCTCATGGACATCATTTGGTCCAGCAGTCTTTCTCTGTGAAATATTTGATTCATCTGTTTATCCCCATAGCCTTCTCTTTCCCACATTCTAATATATAAATATGTTATCCTGTTAGGTATTCTTATAAAATGTACTATATTTGATATGTACAACTTTAATTTCCACAAATGGTATTACACTGTATATACTTCACCTATCAATATTATTTCATTCAGCACTCTTTTAAAGATCTTCCCGTACTACTCTGTGTTGAGTCTGTTGTCTCTACTTGCTACATAGAATCCCATAATAGAGATGAACATCTAATATGCTTCCAACACCTCACTACCATAAAAACTCTGAGATAAACATCTCTACATATGTTTCCTCTTGGAGCTGGGTAAATATTTTCCATTACTCATAATCAGAAGTAGGATTTCAGGGTCAATATGAATGTCATTAGACAAGTTACTACAGCAAACTCTCCAGAATTACCTCATCACCATCAGTTCATTGGAATTTACACTTTCTGGGTTGGCCAAAATGTTCTTTCAGGCTTTCCATGACATTATTATGACCAAAAAAATATTTTGGTCAACTCAATTATTTCAGATCCCTGCAAACACTGGGCTGCTGCAGCTTTTTAATTTTGCACATTAAATTGTATAAAATGAGATTTTATCTTAATTTGCATTTCTGTAGCTATTAAAGTTCAACTCTAATTTCAACAGAAGTATTGTATGTGTTCTTTATTAATGTAATTCATTCAGCACTCTTTTTAAAAGTTTCCCGTATTATTCTCTGTATATATGTACAAAATACTTTTTTTTTTCAAAATTTCAAATACTTCCCTCAAGTTTTTGCCCACTAATTTTGTTAGATATATACGTTATTGAGGAGAAAGTCTTACTTTTAGAAAGCAAAATTCAACAATTTTTACTTTTAAATTAATCCTTTTGGGCAGGGAGGAGGGGAGAAACATCAATATACCTTGTGGCAGAGAAGAAACAATATGCAAACAGTGGCACACTTATGTCACCCCCACTCCTCCTGGACATGCCCATTCCTATCCCCCAAGAAGTGGCCAGCCCAGGACCACTGCCCAGCAGGACCTAGGCTAGTTATAGGCTCTGATAGGAACTAAGCCCTTAGGAGTCAAAGCTGGGAAGGTGAGACACCAGCACTTAGGCCCCCTTAAGTGTCCACTAGTTAACTAATCATGTATATGGCAAGGGAAGAACAACCCACCATAGGCCAGTTCTCCCAAGGCACTAGAGTTTCAAGTCTGGAAACCTAATTCAAGAAATAATTCTGCACTAAGTGTATGGCCCTAATATTCTGCCATATTATATACTATTAACTTTCTAGTATTATTGTTTACATTTAAGACTTTATTCCATCGTGAATAAAACCTCACTCTTCTATTTAAAAAATGATTTAGACCTACATAGTTATTTATTCTTCCACATGATATAAAAAAAAATAAGTTTATTAAGTACCTAGAAAAATTCACCTGGAATTTTAACTAGGAATTTACTGAAGTTATAGAATAATTTAAAGAAAATTATAATTCCTTGTAATAACTTCTTCCATTCAACTTCTATTAATTGGAAATACTCTCGTGGTCTTTATAGTTTTTAGAATTTCTCTGCAGAATACTGTTATATTCTCTATCTGATTTTTAGCTATTTTATAGTTTTTTATGTTATTATAAATGGTAAAGAAAGAAAGTGAAGTCGCTCACCGATTCTTTGTGACCCCCATGGACTGTAGCCTACCAGGCTTCTCTGACCATGGATGGTATCTTATTATATTTGTTTATTAGTTATATTTTTTAAAAGTTTGTTTATTTTTAATATTTATTTTGTGTCTGCATTCCTTGCTAAATTTTTCGTGTTAGCTATAATGATTCACTTTTTTATTACATTAGTTTTATAGGTAGAAATTTTATCATCTGAAAGAATACCAATTCTCTAGAAATCCTTTCAGTTTATATTTGGTCATTTTTAGATAATTCCTGAGTTCTTTTTATTCCCAATATTTTACTTATACATAATCATATCTTCAAATGATATTTTTTATTTTAATTTTATTTATATTGAATTATAGTTGATGTACAATGTCATACAAGTAATAGGTATACAATATTCATAATTTTTTTCATTTCCATTCCATTTATTTATTTATTGGCCACACCCGGGGGCATGTGGGATCCTACTTCCCTAACCAGGGGTCAAACCCATCTCCCTAGTAATGGAAACAAACACTTAACCATTGGACTGCCAGGGAAGCCCCCATTTTCATTAAAGGTTAAACTCCATTTATAAAATACACAAAATTTACACAACTGCATTTATAAAATGTATAATCTCAATTTATGAAATAGTGGCTATATTCTTTGTGTTGTACAATACATCTTTGTAGTTTTTTTTTTAATTTATTTATTTTAAATGAAGCAAAGATGAATATTTTTAATGATAAAAGGTACAATTCACAAAGAAGATAAACATCATAAACCATTAGACACCTTAACAACAGAGAAACTGATACATAAACCAAAAATCAGAAGAAACATAAAGAAAAGGAAAAAATATAATCATAGTCAGACATTAACATTTCTCTGAGAATATTTTATCAAGTGAAGAAAAGATAAGAATAAGAGCATCTTGAATGATGTTATCGAGCCAGGGGCGGCGGCTGGGAGGAGCAAACCAAGCCTCTAAACCCGAGGCCAAGGGCAGCGGCGGGAGGAGCAACCGCATGACAGAGGCCAGGGGCGGTGACCAGGAGGACCAACCCCATGTCCAAGGAGCCATGGCTGCGCGGGCGCAGGAGAGCCTAGAGGAGCTATCCCACATTGAAGGTCAGGAAGGGCGACGGTGAGGAGATACCCTTCATCCAAGGTTAGGAGCAATGGCTGCGCTTTGCTGGAGCAGCCGTGAAGAGATACCCCATGCCCAAGGTAAGAGAAACCCAAATAAGACGGTAGGTGTTGCAAGAGGGCATCTGAGGGCAAACACACTGAAACCATACTCACAGAAAACTAGTCAATTTAATCACACTAGGACCACAGCCTTCTCTATTCAATGAAACTAAGCTATGCCTGTGGGGCAACCCAAGACGGGCGGGTCATGGTGGAGAGATTTGACAGAATGTGGTCCACTCGAGAAGGGAATGGCAAACCACTTCAGTATTCTTGCCTTGAGAACCCCATAAACAGCATGAAAAGGCAAAATGATAGGATACTGAAAGAGAAACTCCCCAGGTCAGTAGGTGCCCAATATGCTACTGGAGATCAGTGGAGAAATAACTCCAGAAAGAACGAAGGGATGGAGCCAAAGCAAAAACAATACCCAGTTGTGGATGTGACTGGAGATAGAAGCAAGGTCGGATTTTGTAAAGAGCAATATTGCATAGGAACCTGGAATGTCAGGTCCATGAATCAAGGCAAATTGGAAGTGGTCAAACAAGAGACGGCAAGAGTGAATGTCAACATTCTAGGAATCAGCGAACTAAAATGGACTGGAATGGGTGAATTTAACTCAAATGACCATTATTTCTACTACTGAGGGCAGGAATCCCTCAGAAGAAATGGAGTGGCCATCATGGTCAACAAGAGAGTCCGAAATGCAGTACTCGGATGCAATCTCAAAACGACAGAATGATCTCTGTTCATTTCCAAGGCAAACCATTCAATATCACAGTAATCCAAGTCTAGTCCTCAACCAGTAACGCTGAAGAAGCTGAAGTTGAATGGTTCTATGAAGACCTACAAGACCTTTTAGAACTAACACCCAAAAAAGATGTCCTTTTCATTATAGGGGACTGGAATGCAAAAGTAGGAAGTCAAGAAACACCTGGAGTAACAGGCATATTTGGCCTTGGAATACGGAATGAAGCGGGGCGAAGACTAATAGAGTTTTGCCAAGAAAATGCACTGGTCATAAAAAACACCCTCTTCCAACAACACAAGAGAAGACTATAGAGTATAGTCATGGTATAGTCAGAGTATAGTCCATGTATAGACATGGACATCACCAGATGGTCAACATCGAAACCAGATGGATTATATTCTTTGCAGCCAAAGATGGAGAAGCTCTATACATTCAGCAAAAATAAGACCAGGAACTGACTGTGGCTCAGACCATGAACTCCTTATTGCCAAATTGAGACTTAAATTGAAGAAAGTAGGGAAAACCACAAAACCATTCAGATATGACCTAAATCAAATCCCTTATGATTATACAGTGAAAGTGAGAAATAGATTTAAGGGCCTAGATCTGATAGATAGAATGCCTGATGAACTATGGAATGAGGTTCATGACATTGTACAGAAGACAGGAATCAAGACCATCCCCATGGAAAAGAAATGCAAGAAAGCAAAATGGCTGTCTGGGGAGGCCTTACAAATAGCTGTGAAAGAAGAGAAGCAAAAAGCAAAGGAGAAAAGGAAAGATATAAGCATCTGAATGCAGAGTTCCAAAGAATAGCAAGGAGAGATAAGAAAGCCTTCCTCAGCGATCAATACAAAGAAATAGAGGAAAACAACAGAATGGGAAAGACTAGGGATCTCTTCAAGAAAATCAGAGATACCAAAGGAACATTTCATGCAAAGATGAGCTCGATAAAGGACAGAAATGGTATGGACCTAACAGAAGCAGAAGATATTAAGAAGAGATGGCAAGAATACACAGAAGAACTGTACAAAAAAGATCTTCATGACCCAGATAATCACGATGCTGTGATCACTGACCTAGAGCCAGATATCCTAGAATGTGAAGTCAAGTGGGCCTTAGAAAGCATCACTATGAACAAAGCTAGTGGAGGTGATGGAATTCCAGTTGAACTCTTTCAAATCCTAAAAGATGATGCTGTGAAAGTGCTGCACTCAATATGCCAGCAAATTTGGAAAACTCACCAGTGGCCACAGGACTGGAAAAGGTCAGTTTTCATTCCAATCCCAAAGAAAGGCAATGCCAAAGAATGCTCAAACTACCACACAATTGCATTCATCTCACACGCTAGTAAAGTAATGCTTGAAATTCTCCAAGCCAGGCTTCAGCAATATGTGAATCATGAACTTCCTAATGTTCAAGCTGGTTTTAGAAAAGGCAGAGGAAGCAGAGACCAAATTGCCAACATCTGCTGGATCATAGAAAAAGCAAGAGAGTTCCAGAAAAACATCTATTTCTGCTTTATTGACTATGCCAAAGCCTTTGACTGTGTGGATCACAATAAACTGTGGAAAATTCTGAAAGAGATGGGAATACCAGGCCACCTGATCTGCCTCTTGAGAAATTTGTATGCATGTCAGGAAGCAACAGTTAGAACTGGACATGGAACACAGACTGGTTCCAAATAGGAAAAGGAGTTCATCAAGGCTGTATATTGTCACCCTGTTTACTTAACTTATATGCAGAGTACATCATGAGAAACGCTGGTCTGGAAGAAACACAAGCTGGAATCAAGATTGGTGGGAGAAATATCAATAACCTCAGATATGCAGATGACATCATCCTTATGGCAGAAAGTGAAGAGGAACTAAAAAGCCTCTTGATGAAAGTGAAAGTGGAAAGTGAAAAAATTGGCTTAAAGCTCAACATTCAGAAAAGGAAGATCATGGCATCCGGTCCCACCACTTCATGGGAAATAGATGGGGAAACAGAGGAAACAGTGACAGACTTTATTTTTCTGGGCTCCAAAATCACTACAGATGGTGACTGCAGCCATGAAATTAAAAGACACTTACTCCTTGGAAGGAAAGTTATGACCAACCTAGATAGCATATTCAAAAGCAGAGACATTACTTTGCCAACAAAGGTTCATCTAGTCAAGGCTGTGGTTTTTCATGTGGTCATGTATGGATGTGAGAATTGGGCTGTGAAGAGGGCTGAGCACCAAAGAATTGATGCTTTTGATCTGTGTTGTTGGAGAAGACTCTTGAGAGTCCCTTGGACTGCAAGGAGATCCAACCAGTCCATTCTGAAGGAGATCAGCCCTGGGATTTCTTTGGAAGTAATGATGCTGAAGCTGAAACTCCAGTACTTTGGCCGCCTTATGGAAAGAGTTGACTCACTGGAAAAGACTCTGATGCTGGGAGGTATTGGGGGCAGGAGGAGAAGGGGCCGACAGAGGATGAGATGGCTGGATGACATCACGGACTCGATGGACGTGAGTCTGAGTGAACTCCGGGAGTTGGTGATGGACAGGGAGGCCTGGCATGCTGTGATTCATGGGGTAGCAAAGAGTCAGAAACGACTGAGCGACTGATCTGATCTGATCTGATATTCAATTAATTATATTTTACTAATTAATATTTAATCATATCCTACACAAATACACTTAAAATTTTGCGTCTCATATGTTGTTATTAGATGTACATAGGATATTTAGAAAAACTGGCAAAAGATAAGCATTACTAAATTTCAAAAAAAATTCATTTGTGTGTGTGATTCAGTTATATGTATGTACATTTGCTATTATTGAAATATTTTTCCATTATAGGTTATTACAAGATATTGACTATAGTTACTTGTGCCATACAACAAATCTTTGTTGCTTGTTGCGTATCTATTTTTTTTAACTAGAAATTTAGCATTCTAATCATACTATGTCAAACAAGTGGAGTCAAAATGTCATTAATTTTTTAGTTAGGGAAAAATTCATAAGTTCTCTAAAATATATGTATTATACCTATTATTTATATATATACATACAAAAGCTTTTCTACTATGCTTGATAAGGCTTAAGAAAGAATATCAAAGAAAAAAATAAGAAAGTTGTATAAGTTGGAAAATATAAACTAAATGAAACGCGAGCACTGAATTTGAAATTTAAAAAGTGAAACAAACTAGATAAAGGTAAAAGATCCTCATACAGTCCAGTTGCTTTTAAAAATGGCTGCTTACTAGAAACATATCTGGAGCTCTGGCCAAAAAAAAAAAAAAAAAAAGCCGTACCTAGGCAACTATATTTTTTTTTAATTCCAAGATAATTCTGATATGCATCTGGATTTTGAAAAGTGATTACAGGTTTTTCTATTAAATGTAGTTTTGGTGATATAGAATTCTATAATTTTTCTGTTGACCATGATACAATGGTATTAAGTGAGTAGCAATTATATAATCACAATAGTAAAATATGTTTATCGGTTTTCACAATCAATAGCCAAACAAAACATAAAAGATAATAACAATTGTGAGCCATAACAGGAACATGATTAGCCTAACAATATAAAATAATTACATACAATTTGGGGGGTCAAGCAGAGTGATGTGGTAAGTGTAAATGCATACATGCACAGTTTTCGTCTGCTCACCCAGTCTATGTCTTTTGGTTGGTGCATTTAATCCATTTACATTTAAGGTAATTATCAATATGTATGATTCTATTACCATTTTCTTAATTGTCTTGGGTTCATTTTCTGTAGGTAGGTCTTTTCCTTATATTGTTTTCTGCCTAGAGAAGTTCTTTTAGCATTTGTTGTAAAGCTGGTGGTGCTGAATTCTCTTAACTTTTGCTTGTCTGGTAAGCTTTTGACTTCTCCATCAAATCTGAAGGAGAGTCTTACTAGGTAGAGTATTCTTGGTTGTAAGTTCTTCCCTTTCATCACTTTAAATATGTCATGTCATTCCCTTCTGGCTTGTACAGTTTCTGTTGAGAAGTCAATTGATAGCCTGATGGGAGTTCCCTTGTATATTATTTGTTATTTTTCCTTTGCTGCTTTTAATATTTTATCTGTCTTTAATTTTTGTCAGTTTGATGACTATGTATCTGGGTATGTTCCTCTTTTGATTTATCCTGCATAGGACTCTCTGTGCTTCCTGGACTTGGTCAGTTATTTCCTTTACCATGTTAGAAAAGTTTTCAGCTATTATCTCTTCAAGTATTCTCTCAGGTCCTTTCTCTCTCTCTTCTGCTTCTGTAATCCCTACAATGTGCATATTCATGCATTTAATGTTGTTCAAGAGGTCTCTAAGGTTGTCTTCATTATTTTTCATTATTTTTTCTATATTCTGTTCTGCAGCAGTGATTTCTACCATTCTGTCCTCCAGGTCATTTATCTGTGCTTCTGCCTCAGTTATTCTGCTATGGATTCCTTCTAGTGTTTTATTCATCTGTTTATTCTTTAGCTCTTGTAGGTCTTTGATAAACATTTCTTGCATTTTCTCAATCCTGGCCTGCTTTCTTTTTCTGAGATCCCAAATCAAGTCACTATCATTATTCTCCCCAGGTGAGTACGTGCCCAATATGCTACTGAAGATCAGTGGATAAATAACTCCAGAAAGAATGAAGAGATGGAGCAAAAGCAAAAACAATACACAGCTGTGGCTGTGACAAGTAATGGAAGTAAAGTCTGATGCTGTAAAGAGCAATATTGCATAGGAACCTGGAATGTTAGGTCCATGAATCAAGGCAAATTGGAAGCAGTCAACCAGGAGATGGCAAGGGTGAATATCTACATTTTAGGAATCAGTGAACTAAAATGGTCTGGAATGGGTGAATTTAACTCATATGACCATTATATTTACTACTATGGGCAAGAATCCCTTAGAAGAAATGGAGTAGCCATCACAGTCAGCAAAAGGTTCCTAAATGCAGTACTTGGATGCAATCCAAAAAATAAAAATAAAAAAAGAATAGAATGATCTCTGTTCATTAGCAAGGCAAACCATTCAATATCACAGTAATCCAAGTCTATGCCCCAACCAGGAATGCTGAAGAAGCTGAAATTGAACAGTTCTATGAAAACCTACAAGACCTTCTAGAACTAACACCCAAAAAAGATCTCCTCTTCATTATAGGGGACTGGAATGCAAAGGTAGGAAGTCAAGAGACCTGGAGTAACAGGCAAATTGGACCTTGGAGTACAAATGAAGCAGGTCAGAGGCTAACAGAGTTTTGCCAAGAGAACTGGTCACAGCAAACACCCTTTTCCAACAACACAAGAGAAGACTCTACACATGGACATCACCAGATGGTCAATGCCAAAATCAGATTGATTATATTCTTTGCAATCAAGGATGGAGAAGCTCTATACAGTCAGCAAAAGGAAGACCAGGAGCTGACTGTGGCTCAGATCATGAACTCCTTTTTGCCAAATTCAGACTTAAATTGAAGAAAGTAGGGAAAACCACTAGACCATTCAGGTATGACCTAAATCAAATCCCTTACAACTATACAGTGGAAGTGACAAATGGATTCAAAGGACTAGATTTGATAGACAGAGTGCCTGAAGAACTGAGGTCCATGACATTGTACAGGAGGCAGGGATCAAGACCATCCCCAAGAAAAAGAAATGCAAAAAGGCAAAATATTTGTCTGAGGAGGCCTTACAAACAGCTATGAAAAGAAGAGAAGGAAAGGAAAAAAAGAAAAGGAAAGATATACCCATTTGAATGCAGAGTTCCAAAGAATATCAAGGAGAGATAAGAAAGCCTTCCTCAGTGATCAATGAAAAGAAATAGAGGAAAACAATAGAATGGAAAAAAATAGACATCTCTTCAAGAAAATTAGAGATGCCAAGGGAACATTTCATGCAAAGATGGGCTCGATAAAGGACAGAAATGGTATGGACCTAACAGAAGCAGAAGATATTAAGAGATGGCAAGAATACACAGAAGAACTGTACAAAAAAGATCTTCATAACCCAGATAATCACGATGGTGTGATCACTGACCTAGAGCCAGACACCCTGGAATGTGAAGTCAAGTGGGCCTTAGAAAGCATTACTACGAACAAAGCTAGTGGAGGTGATGGAATTCCAGTTGAGCTATTTCAAATCCTAAAAGATGATGCTGTGGAAGTGTTGAAGTCAATATGCCAGCAAATTTGGAAAACTCAGCATTGCCATAGGACTGTAAAAGGTCAGTTTTCATTCCAATCCCAAAGAAATGCAATGCCAAAGAATGTTCAAACTGCCGCACAATTGCGCTTATCTCACACACTAGCAAAGTAATGCTCAAAATTCTCCAATCCAAGTTTCAACAGTACATGAATTGTGGACTTCCAGATGTTCAAGCTGATTTTAGAAAAGGCGGAGGAACCAGAGATCAAATTGCCAGCGTCTGCTGGATCATCAAAAAAGCAAGAGAGTTCCAAGAGAGTTGCTTTATTGACTATGCCAAAGCCTTTGACTGTATAGATCACAAAAAACTGTGGAAAATTCTTCAAGAGATGGGAATATCAGACCACCTGACCTTCCTCCTGAGAAATCTGTATGCAGGTCAAGAAGCAACAGTTAGAACCGGACATGGAATACATGACTGGTTCCAAATTGGGAAGGGAATCCATCAAGGCTGTATATTGTCACCCTGCTTATTTAACTTAAATGCAGAGTACATCATGAGAAATGCTGGACTGAAAGAAGCACAAGCTGAATTCAAGACTGTCGGGAGAAATATCAATACCCTCAGATAAGCAGATGACACCACCCTTAGTGGTAGAAAGTAAAGAAGAACTAAAGAGTCTTTTGGTGTACGTGAAAGAGGAGAGTAAAAAAGTTGGCTTAAAACTAAGCAGTCAGAAAACTAAGATCATAGCATCTGGTCCCATCACTTCATGGCAAATAGATGGGGAAACATTGACTGACTTTATTTTTCTGGGCTCCAAAATCACTGCAGATGGTGACTGCAGCCATGAACTTAAAAGATGTTTGTTCCTTGAAAGAAAAGCTATGACCAACCTAGACAGCATACTAAAAAGCAGAGACATTACTTTACCAACAAAGGTCTGTCTAGTCAAAACTATGGTTTTTCCAGTAGTCATGTACGAATGTGAGAGTTGGACTATAAAGAAAGCTGAGTGCTGAAGAATTGATGCTTTTGAACTGTGGTGTTGGAGAAGACTCTTGAGAATCCCTTGGACTTCAAGATCTAACCAGTCAAACCTAAAGAACATGAACATCATTGGAAGGACTGATGCTGAAGCTGAAACTCCAGTACCATGGCCACCAGATGAGAAGAGCCAACTCACTAAAAAAGACCCTGATGCTGGTAAAGATTGAAAAGAAAAGAAGAAGAAGGCAGCAGAGGATAAGATGGTTGGATGGCATCACCGATGCAATGGACATGAGTTTGAGTCAACTCCAGGAGTTGGTGATGGACAGAGAAGCCTGATGTGCTGCACTCCATGGGGTGGCAAAGAGTCAGACATGACCGAGCAACTGGACTGAACTGATAATCATTCTGAATTTTTTTTTCTGGAAGGTTGCCTATCTCTACTTCATTTAGTTGTTTTTCTATAGTTTTATCTTGTCCCTTCACCTGGGATGTAACTTTCTGCTTTTTCATTCTGATTAACTTTCTGTAATATGGTTTGTTTTAGTTGCTGTGGGATTGTGGTTATTCATGCTTCTTCTCACAAGAGATGGAGTAGCCATCATGGTCAACAAAAGAGTCTGAAATGCAGTACTTGGATGCAATCTCAAAAATGACAGAATGATCTCTGTTCATTTCCAAGGCAAACCATTCAATATCACAGTAATCCAAGTCTAGGCCTCAACCAGTAATGCTAAAGAAGCTGAAGTTGAATGGTTCTATGAAGACCTACAAGACCTTTTAGAACTAACACCCAAAAAAGATGTCCTTTTCATTATAGGGGACTGGAATGCAAAAGTAGGAAGTCAAGAAACACCTGGAGTAACAGGCATATTTGGCCTTGGAATATGGAATGAAGCAGGGCGAAGACTAATAGAGTTTTGCCAAGAAAATGCACTGGTCATAAAAAACACCCTCTTCCAACAACACAAGAGAAGACTCTATACATGGACATCACCAGATGGTCAACACCGAAATCAGATTAATTATATTCTTTGCAGCCAAAGATGGAGAAGCTCTATACAGTCAACAAAAACAAGACCAGGACCTGACTGTGGCTCAGACCATGAACCCCTTATTGCCAAATTCAGACTTAAATTGAAGAAAGTAGGGAAAACCACCAGACCATTCAGGTATGACCTAAATCAAATCCCTTATGATTATACAGTGGAAGCGAGAAATAGATTTAAGGGCCTAGATCTGATAGATAGAGTGCCTGATGAACTATGGAATGAGGTTCATGACATTGTACAGGAGACAGGGATCAAGACCATCCCCATGGAAAAGAAATGCAAAAAAGTAAAATGGCTGTCTGGGAGGCCTTACAAACAGCTGAGCAAAGAAGAGAAGCAAAAAGCAAAGGAGAAAAGGAAAGATATAAGCATCTGAAAAGAGTTCAAATAATATCAAGAAGAGATAAGAAAGCCTTCTTCAGCGATCAATGCAAAGAAATAGAGGAAAACAACAGAATGGGAAAGACTAGAGATTTCTTCAAGAAAATCAGAGATACCAAAGGAACATTTCATGCAAAGATGGGCTTGATAAAGGACAGAAATGGTATGGACCTAACAGAAGCAGAAGATATTAAGAAGAGGTGGCAAGAATACACAGAAGAACTATAGAAAAAAGATCTTCATGACCCAGATAATCACGATGGTGTGATCACTGACCTAGAGCCAGACATCCTGGAATGTGAAGTCAAGTGGGCCTTAGAAAGCATCACTACGAACAAAGCTATTGGAGGTGATAGAATTCCAGTTGAGCTATTCCAAATCCTGAAAGATGATGCTGTGAAAGTTCTGCACTCAATATGCCAGCAAATTTGGAAAAGTCAGCAGTGGCCACAGGACTGGAAAAAGGTCAGTTTTCATTCCAGTCCCAAAGAAAGGCAATGCCAAAAATGCTCAAACTACTGCACAATTGCACTCATCTCACACGCTAGTAAAGTAATGCTCAAATTTCTCCAAGCCAGGCTTCAGCAATACGTGAACTGTGAACTTCCTGATGTTCAAGCTGGTTTTAGAAAAGGCAGAGGAACCAGAGACCAAATTGCCAACATCCGCTGGATCATCGAAAAAGCAGGAGAGTTCCACAAAAACATCTATTTCTGCTTTATTGACTATGCCAAAGCCTTTGACTGTGTGGATCACAATAAACTGTGGAAAATTCTGAAAGAGATGAGAATACCAGACCACCTGACCTGCCTCTTGAGAAACCTGTATGCATGTCAGGAAACAACAGTTAGAACTGGACATGGAAGAACAGACTGGTTCCAAATAGGAAAAGGAGTACGTCAAGGCTGTATATTGTCACCCTGCTTATTTAACTTCTATGCAGAGTACATCATGAGAAACGCTGGGCTGGAAGAAGCACAAGCTGGAATCAAGATTGCCAGGAGAAATATCAATAACCTCAGATATGCAGATGACACCACCCTTATGGCAGAAAGTGAAGAGACACTAAAAAGCCTCTTGATGAAAGTGACAGTGGAGAGTGAAAAAGTTGGCTTAAAACTCAACATTCAGAAAACGAAGATCATGGCATCTGGTCCCATCACTTCATGAGAAATGGGGAAATAGTGGAAACAGTGTCAGACTTCATTTTTCTGGGCTCCAAAATCACTGCAGATGGTGACTGCAGCCATGAAATTAAAAGACGCTTACTCTTTGGAAGAAAGGTTATGGCCAACCTAGATAGCATATTGAAAAGCAGAGGCATTACTTTTCCAACAAAGGTCCGTCTAGTCAAGGCTATGGTTTTTCCTGTGGTCATGTATGGATGTGAGAGGTGGACTGTGAAGAAAGCTGAGCACCAAAGAATTGATGCTTTTGAACTGTGGTGTTGGAGAAGACTCTTGAGAGTCCCTTGGACTACAAGGAGATCCAACCAGTCCATTCTGAAGGAGATCAGCCCTGGGTGTTCTCTGGAAGGAATGATGCTAAAGCTGAAACTGCAGTACTTTGGCCACCTCATGCGAAGAGCTGACTCACTGGAAAAGACTCTGATGCTGGGAGGGATTGGGGGCAGGAGGAGAAGGGGGCAACAGAGGATGAGATGGCTGGATGGCATCACTGACTCGATGGTTGTGAGTCTGAGTGAACTCCAGGAGTTAGTGATGGACAGGGAGGCCTTTCATGCTGCAATTCATGGGGTCACAAAGAGTCGGACACGACTGAGTGACTGAACTGAACTGATCGGATGCTTCTGTCTGCCCTCTGATGGAGGAGGCTAAGAGGCTTATGCAATCTTCTTGACTGGAGGGACTGGTGGTGAGAAACACTGGGTCTTGTGCTTATGGGCAGGGTCTTGCTCAGTAAAGCTTTAATTCATTTATCTGCTGATGAGTGCAGTTGCACCCCTTCCCTGATTTCCCCCCCCCCCTGAGGTTACTGAGCCCTCAGTCTACAGGCTCTATGGTCAGGTTAATGGTGACCTCCAAGAGTGTTTATGCCAAAGGAGACCTTCCCAGACAGCTGCTGCCAGTTCCCCTGTATCTGTAGTGTGCCCCTGCTAATCCACACTTCTACAGGAAGCCCTCAAATACTAGCAGGTAGTTTTGCTCCAGTTTCCTGTGGAGTCACTGCTTCTTTCCTCTGAGACTTGGTGCACACAAGGTTTTGTTTGTGCCCTCCAAGCCTGAAGTCTGTTTCCCACAGTCCTATGGAAGTCTTATAATCAAATTCTGTTGTGCTTCAAGATCAGATTCCCTGGGGATTCCCAGTCCCTTTATTGAGTCCTCAGGCTGGGAAGCCTGACATGGGGATCTGAACCTTCACAACAGTGGTAGAACTTCTTTGGTATTATTGTTCTCCAGTTTGTGGGCCACCCACCCATTGGATATGGGATTTGATTTTATTGTGATTGTGCCCATTCTACCATCTTACTGTGGCTTCTTCTTTGTCTTTGGTTGTTCAACAGCTAGTTGTGATTTTGGTGCTCTTGTAGGAGGAGATGAGTACATGTTCATCTACTCCATCATCTTGAACCAGAAGAAATAATACTTTTTTGTTTAATTTCTCTTTTAATCCCTCCTTATTTTCCTTACCTTGCTGGATTAACTAGGACTCTTAGTATTCTATTGAATGGTGAAGATTAAAGCAGGCAGACAATTTGTATTTGATTTTCAATGGAATGCTTTTAAACATTCACAATTGAATTTACCTCATGTAGGCTATGTGTATTAATATCTACATTTGACAGTACAGTGGAAGTTTCCTTTTGTTCTGAGTTAGTAATGTTTTATCAGAATGGACATTTAAAGGTATCAAATGTTTTTTCTATAATTTTGGAGATGATGATATGGTTATATTTCCTTAATCTTTTAAAGAAAGGGATTCTATCAAGTGATTTTTTATTGGTAAACAATTTTTCCATTCTCTGGATAAATGCCACTTCATATGGTGCTGGTTTCTGTTTGCAAGTATTTTATTTGAGTCTATATAGAGATAGTTTCTAAATAAATGTGCATAAACGAGATTTGCTATTAGCTACTAGTTTAATATTTGTTTGTTTTTTTTTTTTTCCTGGAAAAAATCTTGCTGCCTTTGATATAATGAAAATATTGCCTCCTAAAATCAGTTGCAATCGTTTTCCATCTTTTTCTCTACCTAGAACAATGTGCATGAAGTACAATTACCTGCCATCCCCTATAGTCTGGATTTCGAACCTGCACAACTAGTAAAAACTTTAACTACTTGTTTATTTTCCTTACCAGTTACTTATATGTTCATATTTTCTCCCTTTACTTGGAGTTTTTAAAAATAAAATTTTATCTATAACAAATGTTGATATAAATTATACACAGCATTTTCTTATTTTAACTTCTGTATTATGCAGTAATATGTCTACTCTTCCAAAACGTATTACTCTTTTCATTAGCTCTGAGAGAGGTTTTAATATTTTTATTAATTTTCTCAAGGAATGTTCCTTAAGAACACTCCTTAAAGTGTTGTGCCACCTTTATCAATTTTTTGTTTTTCTTTTTTTTTCCACTTTTCTATGGTTACATTTTTATTGATTGTGTTGCTATAACTTCCTCAATTAAAACCTTAGCTTATATGCTTTGGGTCTGTCTTATTTACAAATGAATAACTTTAAATCTGTTAATCCTTCTATATGTATCACTTTAAAATCATGTATGAACTTCTACATGAATTTTTTTTTTCATGTAGAAAAAGATGTGTGCCCACCTATGCACAAACAATGCATGGTAATAAGACTGCAAAAGCGAATCCTTAGTGACCACCATTTAAAAATCCAGAAAAGCAGAAAGTAGAAAGGTATGAGTGAAGATGGTCAATCTCTTAAGTTCCATATTAACACTGAGGCACTGAATGTATGAATCACCACAGAAAACTGAACAAAGCATAAATGAATCACTTCTGAAACTTATAGACCACAACAATTATCAGATTGACCAAAGAAGTTTTCTAGATACCAAACTAGAGTCATACAGAAAGTGGATTTCAAAGCAAGAATGGCTAATACTAATTTCCTAGAAACATGATATACATTGGCTTTTCCTTCATTTTTGCTCAAATTCCTCCTAATCTGTTACTCCTGCCTATGATGAAACATATTTTTGTGTGCAGCTTTGGCCAGGGATCTTTTAAGAAAAAATTAGCTTTCCTGTTTCCCAGAATTGTAAATCCTTGCACTCACAAATTCTATTTAATCCTTCTTTGCAGCACTAATATATTTCCTATAAACTTGCAGTTTGCTGTCAACTTGATCAGTTAACCTTCCTCACATGTGTGAATATGAAAAAGGTTTTTAATTCACCACAAACAATTAAAATAATCAATAACTAAAGAATACATACTTAAATGTTATAAATAATAAGCATAAATATTTATAAATGTGATGATGCAATGATGTGTTACATCTTCTCTCATTTACAAAGCTGACTACAGCCATCTGGTTACATATCTGGATTTCCTTTTAAAAAAATAAAGAATCTTATACATGCCAATAAAAAATTTAGAACAAAATTAAACTCTAATTAATAAAATACTAATATACACTTTTACTATTCAACACAGTTTTACACTTTAACATCTCACCTTCCAACTTTTTCAAGTTACTTTTCTATCAAGTAATTAGGAGATAGAACTTAGGTGGGTGGGCCACAATAATTCAGAATTTTACATGTTTTCACAGTGGAGCCCATTTGTCATCCTTCACTTACTCACTTCTGTGGTCTGCCTACTAAGTTGGACAATACAGCCAACTCTTCCCAACTGTGAAATCCCAGGTTTTTCAACTTCTATTTTCTTCCCAGTGTAATTACAAACCTGCCTCACACTTTTTAAATTAATTTATTTATTTTATTGGAAGATAGGCACTTTACAATATTGTAATGGTTTTTGCCATACACCAACATAAATCAGCCACAGGAGCACATGGGTCCCCCCAACCTGGACCACCTTACCACCTCCCCACCACCACCCCATCCCTCCGAGTTGTCCCAGAGCACTGGCTTTTGAGTGCCCTGCTTCGTGCACCGAACTTGCACCACTCATCTATTTTACATATGTCAATATACATGTTTCAGTGCTATTCTCTCAAATTGTCCCACCTTTACCTTCTCCCACAGATTCCAAAAGTCTGTTCTTTACATTGGTGACTCTTTTGGTGCCTTACATAAAGGATTGTCATTATCGTCTTTCTAAATTCCATATATATGCATTAATATACAGTATTTTTATTTCTCTTTCTGACTCACTTCATTCTGTATAATAGGCTCTTCATCCACCTCATTAGAACTGACTCAAATGCATTCCTTTTTATAACTGAGTAATATTCCATTGTGTATATGTACCACAATTTCCTTATCACTCATCTGCTGATAGACATCTAGGTTGCTTCCATATCCTAGCTATTGTAAACAGTTCTGCAGTGAACACTGGGGTACATGTGTCTCTTTCATTTCTGGTTTCCTCAGTATGCATGCTCAGCAGTAGGATTTCTAGGTCACATGGCAGTCATATTTCCAGTTTTTTAAGGAATCTCCACACTGTTCTCCATAGTGACTATACCAGTTTACATTCCCACCAACAGTGTAAAAGGGTTCCCTTTTCTCCACACCCTCCCCAGCATTTGTTTGTAAACTTTTTGATGGCAGCCATTCTGACTGTCATGAGATGATACTGGAATGGGTTGCCATTTCCTCCTCCAGGGTGAGACATTTTGATCATGGCCATTCTGACTGGCGTGAGATGATACTATATTGTGGTTTTGATTTGCCCTTCCCTAGTAAATCACTGCAGATGGTGATTGCAGCCATGAAATTAAAAGATGCTATCTCCTTGGAAGGAAAGTTATGACCAACCTAGACAGCATATTAAAAAGCAGAGGCATTACTTTGCCAACAAAGGTCTGTCTAGTCAAGGCTATTGTTTTTCCAGCAGCCATGTATGGATGTGAGAGTTGGACTGTAAAGAAAGCTGAACACCAAAGAATTTGAACACCACAGTTCAAAAGCACCACAGCTTGAGAGTCCCTTGGACTACAAGGAGATCCAACCAATCCATCCTAAAGATCAGTTTCCTGGTTGTTCATTGGAAGGACTGATGCTGAAGCTGAAACTCCAATACTCTGGCCACCTGATACAGAGAGCTGACTCATTTGAAAAGACCCTGATGCTGGGAAAGGGGCAGGAGGAGAAGGGAACAACAGAGGATGAGATGGTTGGATGGCATCACTGACACAATGGACATGGGTTTGGATGGACTCTGGGAGTTGGTGATGGACAGGGAGGCTTCGTGTGCTGCAGTTCATGGGGTCGCAGAGTCAGACACGACTGAGCAACTGAACTGAACTGAATAAAGAGTGATCTTTTAATGTTCTTATTAGCTATCCCTATGTCTTCTTTAGAGAAATGTCTATTTAATTCTTTTGCCCACTTTTTGATTGGGCTGTTCATTTTTCTGGTATTGAGCTACATGAATTGCTTGTATATTTTGGAGATTAATTCTTTGTCAGTTGTTTTGTTTGCTATTATCTTCTTCCACTCTGAAGGCTGCATTTCAGCTTGCTTATAGTTTCCTTCATTGTACAAAAACTTTTAAGTTTAATTAGGTCCCATATGTTTTGTTTTGTTTTGTTTTGTTTTCCATTATTCTGGGAGGTGGATCATAGAGGATCTTGATGTGATTTATGTCAGGGAGTGTTCTCCCTATGTTTTCCTCAAAGAGTTTTATAGCTTCTGGTCTTACATTTCTTTCTTTTTTTTTTTTTTTTTATTTTTAAACTTTACAATATTGAGTTTTGCCAAATATCGAAATGAATCCGCCACAGGTATACCTGTGTTCCCCATCCTGAACCCTCCTCCCTCCTCCCTCCCCATATCCTCCCTCTGGGTCGTCGCAGTGCACCAGCCCCAAGCATCCAGTATCGTGCATCGAACCTGAACTGGAGACACGTTTCATACATGATATTACACATGTTTCAATGCTATTCTCCCAAATCTCCCCAACCTCTCCCTCTCCCACAGAGTCCATAAGACCGATCTATACATCAGTGTCTCTTTTGCTGTCTCGTACACAGGGTTATTGTTACCATCTTTCTAAATTCCATATATATGCGTTAGTATACTGTATTGGTGTTTTTCTTTCTGGCTTACTTCACTCTGTATAATAGGCTCCAGTTTCATCCATCTCATTAGAACTGATTCAAATGTGTTCTTTTTAATGGCTGAGTAATACTCCATTGTGTATATGTACCACAGCTTTCTTATCCATTCATCTGCTGATGGGCATCTAGGTTGCTTCCATGTCCTGGCTATTATAAACAGTGCTGCGATGAACATTAGGGTACATGTGTCTCTTTCCCTTCTGGTTTCCTCAGTGTGTATGCCCAGCAGTGGGATTGCTGGATCATAAGGCAGTTCTATTTCCAGTTTCTTAAGGAATCTCCACACTGTTCTCCATAGTGGCTGTACTAGTTTGCATTCCCACCAACAGTGTAAGAGGGTTCCCTTTTCTCCACACCGTCTCCAGCATTTATTGCTTGTAGACTTATGGATTGCAGCCATTCTGACTGGCATGAAATGGTACCTCATTGTGGTTTTGATTTGCATTTCTCTGATAATGAGTGATGTTGAGCATGTTTTCATGTGTTTGTTAGCCATCTGTATGTCTTCTTTGGAGAAATGTCTATTTAGTTCTTTGGCCCATTTTTTGATTGGGTCATTTATTTTTCTGGAGTTGAGCTGTAGGAGTTGCTTGTATATTTTTGAGATTAGTTGTTTGTCTGTTGCTTCATTTTCTATTATTTTCTCCCATTCTGAAGCCTGCCTTTTCACCTTGCTAATAGTTTCCTTTGTTGTGCAGAATAAAATACTTAGGAATATATCTAACTAAAGAAACTAAAGACCTATATATAGAAAACTATAAAACACTGGTGAAAGAAATCAAAGAGGACACTAATAGATGGAAAAATATACCATGTTCATGGATTGGAAGAATCAATATAGTGAAAATGAGTATACTACCCAAAGCAATCAATAGATTCAATGCAATCCCTATCAAGCTACCAACGGTATTCTTCACAGAGCTAAAACAAATAATTTCACAATTTGTATGGAAATACAAAAAAACTCGAATAGCCAAAGCTATCTTGAGAAAGAAGAATGGAACTGGAGGAATCAACCTACCTGACTTCAGGCTCTAGTACAAAGCCACAGTTATCAAGACAGTATGGTACTGGCACAAAGACAGAAATATAGATCAATGGAACAAAATAGAAAGCCCAGAGATAAATCCACGCACATATGGACACCTTATCTTTGACAAAGGAGGCAAGAATATACAATGGATTAAAGACAATCTCTTTAGCAAGTGGTGCTGGGAAAACTGGTCAACCACTTGTAAAAGAATGAAACTAGAACACTTTCTAACACCATACACAAAAATAAACTCAAAATGGATTAAAGATCTCAACGTAAGACCAGAAAGTATAAAACTAGAGGAGAACATAGGCAAAACACTCTCCAACATACATCACAGCAGGATCCTCTATGACCCACCTCCCAGAATATTGGAAATAAAAGCAAAAATAAACAAATGGGACCTAATTAAACTTACATTTCTTTAATCCATTTTGAGTTTATTTTTGTGTGTGGTGTTAAATAGTTTTTTAGTTTCATTCTTTTACATGTGGTTGACCAGTTTTCCCAGCATCATTTGTTAAAGAGACTGTCTTTTCTCCTTTGCATATTTTTGCCTCCTTTGTCAAAGATAAAGTGTCCATAGGTTCATGGACTTATCTCTAGGTTTTCTATTTTGTTCCATTGATCTATATTTCTGTCTTTGTGCCAGTACCATACTGTCTTGATGACTGAGCTTTGTAGTATAATCTGAAGCTAGGAAGGTTGATTCCTCCAGTCCCATTCTTCTTTCTCAAGATTACTTTGGTTATTTGAGGTTTCTTGTGTTTCCATACAAATTGTGAAATTATTTGTTCTATTTCTGTGAAAAATACCATTGGCAGCTTGATAGGGATTGCATTGAATCTATAGATTGCTTTGGGTAGTATACTCATTTTCACTATATTGATTCTTCCAATCCATGAACAGGGTATATTTCTCCATCTATTTGTGTCATCTTTGATTTCTTTCATCAGTGTCTTATAGTTTTCTACATATAGGTTCTTTGTTTCTTTAGGTAAATTTATTCCTAAGTATTTTACTCTTTTCATTGCAATGGTGAATGGGGCTTTTTCCTTACTTTCTCCTTCTGTTTTTTTATTATTACTGTATAGGAATGCAAGGGATTTCTGTGTATTAATTTTATATTCTGCAATTTTACTATATTCATTGATTAGCTCCAGTAATTTTCTGGTGGTATCATTAGGGTTTTCTATGTATAGGATCATGTCATCTGCAAACAGTGAGAGTTTTACTTTTTTCCAATCTGGATTCCTTTTATTTCTTTTTCTTCTCTGACTGCTGTGGCTAGGACTTCCAAAACTATGTTGAATAATAGTGGTGAGACTGGGCACCCTTGTCTTATTCCTAATTTTAGAGCAAATACTTTCAATTTTCAGCATTGAGGATAATGTTTGCTGTAGGTTTGTTGCATATGTCTTTTATTATGTTGAGGTATGTTCCTCCTATGCCTGCTTTCTGGAGAGGTTTTATCATAAATGAGTGTTTAATTTTGTCAAAGGCTTTCTCTGCAATCATATGGTTTTTGTCTTTCATTTTGTTAATATGGTGTATCACATTGATTGATTTGCAAATATTGAAGAATCCTTGCATTCCTGGAATAAAGCCCACTTGGTCATGATGTATGAGCTTTTTAATATGTTATTCTGCCTCCCATTTTATGTTAGGATCTTGACCCTTCCTTGGGGAGATTCTCTGTAGCAGAAACTTCTATTCCCTCAGCAGGAGCCCACCATGGCTGAGACAGAGTATTCGTTTAGGAAATTGACAAGAATGTATAACAAGAAAGAGGAAGGTTCTATATTCATCCTATGCCAAGGATAATAAAGCCCACTAATAGTGAAAAGGAGAAATAATTTTCAGAGATTTTATAGATAGTAAGTTGGTTAACAGAAAAATTGGAAAACAACGTCTACAGAGATTTCTGAGGGACATCCCTGGTGGTCCAGTCGCTAAGCCTCCATGCTCCCAATGCAGGGGGCCCAGGTTTGATCCCTGGTCAGGGAACTAGATTCCACATGCTGCAATTAATAAAAGATCTGGCATACTGTAGTTGTTACAAGCTTTATACCCCACACCATAATATGTTGCAGGACCCAGCATAACCAAATAAATTAATTTTTTTAAAGCATTCTGAAGTTTGACTCTGGGTAATTAAATATAGACATCAAAACAGATATAAGTTTGGAGGAAGAAATTACTCATTGTGTTTTAAATACCTAGAGACCCAGTTGATTCTCCTATTTTAAAAACACTTTGAATATGTTTAACATAAAAATATTAACAGCTGAATACGTGATCAATGAATGAATAAACAAATGAACAAACATTTTTTAGGAGTAAATCCAAGGAAAGTATCTTGTATTTTGATTATTTAACTGTTATAATAATGGCATTTCACATTTATTCAACGCTGGTGTTAGATTGTCTTTTCATCCTGATGAAAACCCTGAGAGTATGAATTTTTGTCTCCATTTAATTAAAGAACACAACGAGGAACAAGGAGCCTTTCCAAGTCACTCACACAGCAGCAGGACGAGCACTTTGATCCCTGATTGGTGGTTTGTTAGACATATATGAGAAGAGTCCAGGAGGAGGATTGACCCAGATGTCATAGTTAACAAGACAGTTTAAGAGTTTAACAAGGTGAAAACACATATTAAAAAAAAAAAGACAAGAGGTTAAGAAATCAATGTTAAAGAATCAGATCAGATCAGATCAGTCACTCAGTCGTGTCCGACTCTTTGCGACCCCATGAATCGCAGCACGCCAGGCTTCCCTGTCCATCACCAACTCCCGGATTTCACGTCCGAGTCAGTGATGTCATCCAGCCATCTCATCCTCTGTCGGCCCCTTCTCCTCTTGCCCCCAATCCCTCCCAGCATCAGAGTCTTCCAAGGAGTCAACTCTTCACATGAGGTGGCCAAAGTACTGCAGTTTCAGCCTCAGCATCAATCCTTCCAAAGAAATCCCAGGGCTGATCTCCTTCAGAATGGACTGGTTGGATCTCCTTGCAGTCCAAGGGACTCTCAAGAGTCTTCTCCAACACCACAGTTCAAAAGCATCAATTCTTTAGTGCTCAGCTTTCTTCACAGTCCAACTCTCACATCCATACATGACCACAGGAAAAACCATAGCCTTAACTAGATGGACCTTTGTTGGCAAAGTAATGTCTCTGCTTTTGAATATGCTATCTAGGTTGGTCATAACTTTCCTTCCAAGGAGTAAGCGTCTTTTAATTTCATGGCTGCAGTCACCATCTGCAGTGATTTTGGAGCCCAGAAAAATAAAGTCTGTCACTGTTTCCACTGTTTCCCCATCTATTTCCCATGAAGTGATGGGACTGGATGCCATGATCTTGGTTTTCTGAATGTTGAGCTTTAAGCCAACTTTTTCACTCTCCATTTTCACCTTCATCAAGAGGCTTTTTAGTTCCTCTTCACTTTCTGCCATAAGGATAGAAGCAAAGTCCGATGCTATAAAGAGCAATATTGCATAGGAACCTGGAATGTCAGGTCCATGAATCAAGGCAAATTGGAAGTGGTCAAACAAGAGATGGCAAGAGTGAATGTCGACATTCTAGTAATCAGCAAACTGAAATGGACTAGAATGGATGAATTTAACTCAGATGACCATTATATCTACTACTGCAGGTAGGAGTCCCTCAGAAGAAATGGAGTACCCATCATGATCAACAAAAGAGTCCGAAATGCAGTACTTGGATGCAATCTCAAAAACGACAGAATGATCTCTGTTCATTTCCAAGACAAACCATTCAATTTTAAAGAATAAAGGGGGAAAAAAGATGAAAATGAAGAGGAGTCTTTCAAGTAAGAGTAAAAATTAGCTGAGAGTCCCCTTAAGTTCATGTATGTTAGAGAAGATGTTTTTGTCACACTAATGAGAGAAAAATCCAACTGGTGAGACTGAAACAAAATGGGATTTATTGAATGACACAAATGAAAAGCCCAGGGTAATTCAGGCTTTAGCTACAGGTTAATCTGGACTCAGCAAATGGTGATTGCAGCTATGAAACTAAAAGACGCTTACTCCTTGGAAGGAAAGTTATGACCAACCTAGATAGCATATTCAAAAGCAGAGATGTTATTTTGTCAACAAAGGTCCATCTAATCAAGGCTATGGTTTTTCCAGTGGTCATGTATGGATGTGAGAGTTGGACTATAAAGAAAGCTGAGCACTGAAGAACTGATGCTTTTGAACTGTGGTGTTGGAGAAGACTCTTGAGAGTCCCTTGGACTGCAAGGAGATCCAACCAGTCCATCCTAAAGGAGATCAATCCTGGGTGTTCATTGGAAGGACTGATGCTGAAGCTGAAACTCCAATACTTTGGACACCTGATGCAAAGAACTGACTCATTGGAAAAGACCCTGATGCTGGGAAAGATTGAGGGCAGGAAGAGAAGGGGATGACAGAGGATGAGATGGTTGGATGACATCACCGACTCGATGGACATGGGTTTGGGTAGACTCCAGCAGTTGGTGATGGATAGGGAGACCTGGTGTGCTGTGTTTCATGTGGTTGCAAAGAGTCGGACATGACTGAGCAACTGAACTGAACTAAATCTGGACTCTTCTGTGGTCAGTTGTCTCTGTCTTCTTTTTCTTAATGTTTTGTTGTAGATGTTGTTTTCTATTCTGCTGCTGCTAAGTCACTCTAGTCGTGTCCGATTCTATGCGACCCCATAGACAGAAGCCCACCAGGCTTCCCTGTCCCTGGGATTCTCCAGGCAAGAACGCTGGAGTGGGTTGCCATTTCCTTCTCCAATGCATGAAAGTGAAAAGTGAAAGTGAAGTCACTCAGTCGTGTCCAACTCTTTGAAACCCCACGGATTGCAGCCCACCAAGCTCCTCCGCCCATGGGATTTTCCAGGCAAGAGTACTGGAGTGGGGTGCCATTGCCTTCTCCAGTTTTCTGTTAGAGAAATATAACTGACAAATGAAAATTGTACATATTTGAAGTGTACAACTAGATATTTTATATACATATAAACTGTGAAATTATCAATACCATCAAGCTAAATAATATATTCACCACCTCAAAGCATTACCTTTTTGTGTGTGTGTGTGTGGTGAGAACACTTTAGACCTACCCTTCTAGCAAATTTCAGTGGTACAATGACCTGCTTTATTGTATGCATTATTTCTTCCTCAGGCTTGTTTATCTTGTGCTGGACAAATAGTTGTAGTTGTTGCAAACTTTATACCCCACACCATAACATCCAGGACCAGAGGGAACATATCTTTACCCCACTATGAAACTCAAGAATTGGGCCTCATAGAGTAAATGCTTCACCCTGAACCATCACTCTAATCATGGATATATATGATGATTGACTTAAACTATAAGTTACCTGTCCATCTTTTAACGCATTGTCAAGGATGCTTTCTCAGAATGGCCTTAGGCTGATCAGAGTCCAGAACTACAGATGAGGGTGGAGTCAACAAACCAAACACCACACAGCTTTTATGCAAGTGTGACGAGGTAGATTCAAACCTAGAGAAGTAACTAACCACTGTAATGCAGGTAGGAAGATTGCAACAGCTCCTTTGTTTGCCCTCCCCCATCCCATATTCTTCACCTTTGCTCCCTCTCCCATCACAACTTCGTTTTTCAAAAACAACCACCTGCACTTGGTCCATCCAGATGTTCTGTATTCCCTGGGCCTCCTCTCTCAGCCCCCTAACCAATTTAAAGCAATCAATTTAGGATTAAGCTGCTTTTCCCTGCTGCTGCTGCTAAGTTACTTCAGTCGTGTCCGATTCTGTGGGACCCCATAGATGGCAGCCCACCAGGCTCCCCAGTCCCTGGGATTCTCCAGGCAAGAACACTAGAGTGGGTTGCCATTTCCTTCTCCAATGCATGAAAGTGAAAAGTGAAAGGGAAGTCGCTCAGTCGTGTCTGACTCTTCGCGACCCCACGGCCTGCAGCCCACCAGGCTCCTCAGTCCATGGGATTTTCCAGGCAAGAGTACTGAAGTGGGGTGCCATTGCCTTCTTAGTTCAACCCAAATAAGTTGCCGTACTAAGAAACTAAGAAGCAACAAACTATGAAAACAGTAAACCGTGAAATCAAATTAGCAAGGCAAAACTTTCCAGCTCAGAAGACAATGATGATCTTTCTCTTCCCATGTCTCATTGTTCACTGAACCCAGGGCAGACAAAGTAAGAGTGCTGAAAATGGAAGAAAATGTAGGAAGCCATGGGAACTGCTGCTGCTAAGTCACTTCAGTCGTGGCCAACTCTGTGCGACCCCACAGAAGGCAGCCCACCAGGCTCCCCCATCTCTGGGATTCTCCAGGCAGGAACACTGAAGAGGGTTGCCATTTCCTTCTCCAATGCATGAAAGTGAAAAGTGAAAGTGAAGCCGCTCAGTCATGTCGGACTCCTAGCAACCCCATGGACTGCAGCCTACAAAGCTCCTCCCCTGGGATTTTCCAGGCAAGAGTACTGGAGTGGGTTGCCATTGCCTTCTCCCATAGGAACTGCAGACATGTTTTATTCTCCAGTGGCTGCCGCAGCAGCAATGCAAACATAGCTGACACAGCAGAGGCAGCCACAAGGGCTTTTCAGGTGGTGCTTATATAGGTATACAGACCAAAGGTGGCACGTGGCCAAGTGAGTACATCATGATGCATGTACACATTGTTATAAATGACCTCAGCTGTTACATGACCATGCAAAGTCATTATTTACAGAATGTAGAGTGAGAGCGAGAGGATGTGGGATGAGAGAGCCTGACCACCACCATCTTGGCTAATTACTATTTCCCTACACCCCACTACTTTGTACTCACTATGTCCCTGCTGTATGGTAAGTGCCTAATAAGTATTTGATTAATTAATGGATCCTAAAATAATTGAAATCTAGACATGGATAGCTTAACTCACCCTGTCTTTTGGGGCATTAGTCATGAAGAATCGATTTTCACCATTCTCCAATTCTGCATATGTTAGTTGGCCTACCTGCAAAAATTTACCTGTAACCATCAAAACAATACTCACAATGCTTTCACAGTCATTCATGGACATGTTCAGAGTGGCTCAAAATGCCACCCACCTAACTAGTTCCCAGATGAGGTTGCACAAGGTGATGTTCTGTCTTTTTTTTTCAGTTCTCAAACTTCAAATGTGTCCTTTTTACTGTCTGTCTAGTGCCACATTTGTTGTGTTCTTTGTTGGTGATTTTTATGCTTAAAGTAGCCCTACATCAAAATGCCACAGTGTTGTCAAGTGTTGCTAAGCACAAGAAGGCTGACAAGAAGGCTGATATATGCCTTATGGAGAAGATACACATGTAGATGAGATTTGTTCAGGTATGAATTGTAGGGTTGTAAGCCATGAGTTCAGTGTTAATGAATCAACAGGAAAAGAAGAGGAAATTCATTTATCTGTGTGTGGAGACACTCCAGAAAGTGCTAAAATACTATCTATAATGCTATGATAAAAATATGGGAAAGGAGCTAGACTTGTGAATTCATGATGTTATGGATGGTTTTTGTTTGTCTGTTGTTTTAAAAATATAGTGGAGGGCAAGCTGTGTGCCTGAAAGCCAAGGAAATTTATGTCTGCGTTACCCAGGATTATGACAAGGTTAAACACTTCTTAGCTGGTATTTTATTATAAAGAAATACTGCATACGATAAATTATTTGGAAATATATATATATATATATCTTTTTATCTCTAAGTCAGCATTCCCTGTGACTTTAACAGAACATCGATGAAAAACAAGAACATGTTCTACATAGTCTCATTGCCTTGATCTCACTTCAGTCCTGAGGATCAAGACTCTTATTTTCTTGATCAGCTTCATTTCAGAGACACACTCCCACTACTGCCTCTCAGATGTCACCCATATCAGTGACTCTCAAATTTTAATGCACCTATGAACCCCTTCTGATTTTGCAGAAATGCAGATTATGAATCAGGACGTTTAAGGTGAGGTCCAAGACTCAGTATTTCTTTCTTTTTTTTTTAATTTTTAAAAGCAAAAGTTAAAAAAATGGACACTTACATTTACCTTTTTTTTTAAAAAGAGGGTTTGCAGTGATCCTGATCACAACATGACTCTCTCTTGTTATCTGATGTTTTCTTGAGATAAGGAAAAGGATGCAGTCACCAGTAGCATATTGAGAGTTGTTCAAAATATCAGCATGCCCATGGGAGTGTATCCCATGGTGAACATCATCCATAACCTGGGTCATGGCAGAAAAGAAATGGAGAATCTTCCATCCCTTTACTTTGGGAAGGACCCAAGGATTCCATTACATTCAAAAGAACAATGATTTTTGTCATGTCCTCTAGAGAGAAATCTCCCATCCTATCTGGGGTCAAACAAGCCTTGGGGTCAGGAAATTCTTCCTTTTGCTTAACACTAATGAGGCCATTCTTTTTGTGTTCTTGGCATCAGAGAAAAAAATAGCCATCATCCTCTATGTTGTGACTCTTCTGAAGTCTATGCTCAGTGTTGATGCTTCTCAAGTGATCCTGTAGCTTTTTCTCTCTACAGTAAATAATCGCAGGTCTTTAGCCCTTCTTTGCTGGTCACTGATTGACTGTTTTGCTTTTATTCTGAACTCTTTCCATGTTCTCTCAACCCCATTGAGCAATGGAGACCAGAGCTGGCCCAGCTCCATAACAGTTCTGATATGTGCGGACCAGTATAGCAGTTACCTCATGATACAAACATGCTTCTCATTTGCCAGTTTTCTGCTTGTATTTTTTTCAGTCAACAGAACTGCAGAGTTGTGGCAATTCCTGCTGGTCAGCTGGCTATTAAATAAAGCTATACTTTTAATTTTCCACTCAATTGCCTTTGAGTGGCCGACACCTTGCCCTTGAATGTATTTACTTTTCAACTCCAAGTGCATAATCCTTAATTTTTTTCTCTTCTGAACTGCATCCAGTCTATGTCCCATTATTCCAGTTGACCAGTATTGCCTTGTATGACCACTGTAGCCTACAGAGATATTTCCTTTTTGTGACACTTCAGGGTTTGGGTTATTAGTTGCCTGGTCCCTACATACATTTTCTGTTGATCAGTGTATTAGTCATATTACGTTAAATTATACTGCTGTAAACAAATCATCTTCAAATCTCAGTGGCTTATAATCATAGTTTTGAGTTTTCTTTTTTTCATTCATACTACATTTCCTACACTGGTCATCAGAGGGACTTTGTTCATCATAGTCACTCCATGGTCCACTTTGGTCCATCTTGTGGTGCAACCACCTCAATGCAAGGCTTCAGGGTTTGCTGGGACAGGGACACAGAGCATGGAGAATGGAAGAGTTTGACATGTTTATTCCATCTAGAAGTGATACACATTTCTTATGCTAACATTTTTTTGGCTAAAGCAAGTCACGTTACTGTGATTCACTCCAAGAGCAATATGGGCCCCAAAGGAAAGAAGAACTGGAGAGAAATCCTGGTGTTACTGACTCCAAGCTCACTCTGCTTATCACACAACAGGCCAATGAATCTGAGAGATGAGCTGTTGAGGCAAGAAATATGACTTTGTTCAGAAAGCCAGCTGACCAAGAAGACAGCAGACTAATGCCTCAAAGTAACCATCTTACTGGGGCCTGGAAACCAGGTTCTTTCATAGAGTCAGAGAGAGAAGCATTGAAGAACTAAAGTCAAAAGGCAGAATAGAGAGGGAGGGGCAGGGAAGTAAAGTAAAAAGCATCTATAGTCTTGCAGAATATCTCCCAGAAGGGCCAGCCTTTGGAAGGGGTGTGTTAATCTCTTGTTTTTATAGCCATTCACGAGTGAGTGGAGTCAGATCATCACTTTGTGAGCTAAACAAAGGCACTTTAACAGTCACACAGAGAGGCAGGGTCCCTTGAGGCAGACCATTATGTATGATTAACAAAGGCTAATAATAACAAATTATTAACAAAGGCTAATAGAGTTTTGCCAGAAGAATGCACTGGTCATAGCAAACACCCTCTTCCAACAACACAAGAGAAGACTCTACAAATGGACATCACCAGATGGTCAACACCAAAATCAGATTGATTATATTCTTTTTTATTTTAAATTTAACTTATTTATTTTAATTGGAGGCTAAATACTTTACAATATTGTAGTGATTTTTGCCATACATCGACATGAATCAGCCATGGGTGCACATGTGTTCCCAACCAGAAACCCCTCCCACCTCCCTCCCCATCCTATCCCCCAGGGTCATCCCAGTGCACCAGCCCTGAGCACCCTGTCTCATGCATCTAACCTGGACCAGCGATCCACTTCACACATGATAATATACATGTTTCAAGGCTACCCTCTCAAATCATCCCACCCTCGCCTTCTCCCACAGAGTCCAAAGGACTGTTCTTTACATCTGTGTCTCTTTTGCTGCCTCGCATATAGGGTCATCATTACAATCTTTCTAAATTCCACATATATGCGTTAATATGCTGTATTGGTGGAGAAGGAAATGGCACCCTACTCCAGTACTCTTGCCTGGAAAATCCCATAGGTAGAGGAGACTGGTGGGCTGCAATCCAGGGGCTGAGAAGAGTCGGAGATGACTGAGTGACTTCACTTTCACTTTTCACTTTCATGCATTGGAGAAGGAAATGGCAACCCACTCCAGTGTTCTTGCCTGGAGAATCCCAGGGACAGGGGAGCCTGGTGGGCTGCCGTCTATGGGGTCACACAGAGTCGTACATGACTGAAGTGATTTAGCAGCATGCTGTATTGGTGTTTTTCTGTCTGACTAACTTCACTCTGTACAATAGGCTCCAATTTCATTCATCTCATTAGAACTGATTCAAGTGTATTCTTTTTAATGGCTGAGTAATATTCCATTATGTGTATGTACCACAGCTTTCTTATCCGTTCATCTGCCAATAGACATCTAGGTTGCTTACATGTCCTGGCTATTGTAAACAGTGCTGCAATGAACATTGGTACTTGTGTTGCTTTCAATTCTGGTTTCCTCAGTGTGTATGCCCAGAAGTGGGATTGCTGGGTTGTATGTCAGTTCTATTTTCAGTTTTTTAAGGAATCTCCACACTGTTCTCTATAGTGGCTGTGCTAGTTTGCATTCCCACCAGCAATGTAAAAGTGTTCCTTTTTCTCTGCACCCTCTCCAGCATTTATTGTTTGTAGACTTTTTGATAGCAGCCATTCAGACTGGCATAAGATGATACCACATTGTGGTTTTGATTTGCATTTCTCTGATAATGAGTGATGGTGAGCATCTTTTCATGTGCTTGTTAGCCATCTGTAGTACTTGGATGCCATCTCAAAAACGACAGAATGATCTCTGTTCGTTTCCAAGGCAAACCATTCACTATCACAGTAATCCAAGTCTATGCCCCAGCCAGTACTGTTGAAGAAGCTGAAGTTGAACGGTTCTATGAAGACCTACAAGACCTTTTAGAACTAACACCCAGAAAAGATGTCCTTTTCATTATAGGGGACTGGAATGCAAAAGTAGGAAGTCAAGAAACACCTGGAGTAACAGGGCAAATTTGGCTTTAGAATACGGAATGAAGCAGGGCAAAGACTAATAGAGTTTTGCCAAGAAAATGCACTGGTCATAACAAACACCCACTTACAACAACATAAGAGAAGACTCTATACATGGACATTACCAGATGGTCAACACCGAAATCACACTGATTATATTCTTTGCAGCCAAAGATGGAGAAGCTCTATACAGTCAGCAAAAACAAGACCAGGAGTTGACTGTGGCTCAGACCATGAACTCCTTATTGCCAAATTCAAACTGAAATTGAATAAAGTAGGGAAAACCACTAGATCATTCAGGTATGACCCAAATCAAATCCCTTATGATTATACAGTGGGAGCGAGAAATAGATTTAAAGGCCTAGATCTGATAGATAGAGTGCCTGATGAGCTATGGAATGAGGCTTGTAACATTGTACAGGAGACAGGGATCAAGACCATCCCCGTGGAAAAGAAATGCAAAAAAGCAAAATGACTGTCTGGGGAGGCATTACAAATAGCTGAGCAAAGAAGAGAAGTGAAAAACAAAGAAGAAAAGGAAAGATATAAACATCTGAATGCAGAGTTCCAAAGAATAGCAAGAAGAGATAAGAAAGCCTTCTTCAGCGGTCAATGCAAAGAAATAGAGGAAAACAACAGAATGGGAAAGACTAGGGATCTCTTCAAGAAAATCAGAGATACCAAAGAAACATTTCATGCAAAGATGGGCTCGATAAAGGACAGAAATGGCATGGACCTAACAGAAGCAGAAGATATTAAGAAGAGATGGCAAGAATACACAGTAGAACTGTACAAAAAAGATCTTCACTACCCAGATAATCACGATGGTGTGATCACTAACCTAGAGCCAGACATCCTGGAATGTGAAGTCAAGTGGGCCTTAGCAAGCATCACTACGCACAAAGCTAGTGGAGGTGATAGAATTCCAGTTGAGCTATTCCAAATCCTGAAAGATGATGCTGTGAAAGTTCTGCACTCAATATGCCAGCAAATTTGGAAAACTCGGCAGTGGCCACAGCACTGGAAAAGTCAGTTTTCATTCCAGTCCCAAAGAAAGGCAATGCCAAAGAATGCTCAAACTACTGCACAATTGCACTCATCTCACACGCTAGTAAAGTACTGCTCAAAATTCTCCAAGCCAGGCTTCAGCAATATGTGAACCATGAACTTCCTGATGTTCAAGCTGGTTTGAGAAAAGGCAAAGGAACCAGAGATCAAATTGCCAACATCCGCTGGATCATGGAAAAAGCAAGAGAGTTCCAGAAAAACATCTATTTCTGCTTTATTGACTATGCCAAAGCCTTTGACTGTGTGGATCACAAGAAACTGTGGAAAATTCTGAAAGAGATGGGAATACCAGACCACCTGATCTGCCTCTTGAGAAATTTGTATGCAGGTCAGGAAGCAACAGTTAGAACTGGACATGGAACAACAGACTGGTTCCAAATAGGAAAGGGGTAAGTCAAGGCTATATTGTCACCTTGTTTATTTAACTTAAATGCAGAGTACATCATGAGAAACGCTGGGCTGGAAGAAACACATGCTGGAATCAAGATTGCTGGGAGAAATATCAATAACCTCAGATATGCAGATGGCACCACCCTTATGGCAGAAAATGAAGACGAACTAAAAAACCTCTTGATGAAGGTGAAAGTGGAGAGTGAAAAAGTTGGCTCTAAGCTCAACATTCAGAAAACAAAGATCATGGCATCTGGTCCCATCACGTCATGGGAAATAGATGGGGAAACAGTGGAAACAGTGACAGACTTTATTTTTCTGGGCTCCAAAATCACTGCAGATGGTGACTGCAGCCATGAAATTAAAAGACGCTTACTTCTCGGAAGGAAAGTTATGACCAACCTAGATAGCATATTCAACAGCAGAGACATTACTTTGCCAACAAAGGTCCATCTAGTCAAGGCTATGCTTTTTCCTGTGGTCATGTATGGATGTGAGAGTTGGACTGTGAAGAAGGCTGAGCCCCAAAGATTGGATGCTTTTGAACTGTGGTGTTGTAGAAGACTCTTGAGAGTCCCTTGGACTGCAAGGGGAACCAACCAGTCTCTTCTAAAGGAGATCAGCCCTGGGATTTCTTTGGAAGGAATGATGCTAAAGCTGAAACTCCAGTACTTTGGCCACCTCATGCGAAGAGTTGACTCATTGGAAAAGACTCTGATGCTGGGAGGGATTGGGGGCAAGAGAAGAAGGGCACGATAGAGGATGAGATGGCTGGATGGCATCACTGACTCGATGGACATGAGTCTGGGTGAACTCCGGGAGTTGGTGATGGACAGGGAAGCCTGGCGTGCTGCGATTCATGGGGTTGCAAAGAGTCGGACACGACTGAGCGACTGATCTGATCTGATCTGATGTCTTCTTTGGAGAAATGTCTGTTTAGTTCTTGGCCCATTTTTTTTATTGGATAGTTTATTTTTCTGGAATTGAGCTGCAGGAGCTTCTTGTATATTTTGGAGATTAGTTCTTTCCCAGGTTCTTCACTTGCTGTTATTTTCTCCCGTTCTGAAGACTGTGTTTTCACCTTGCTTAGAGTTTCTTTTGTTGTGCAAAAGCTTTTAAGTTTAATTAGGTCCTATTTGTTTATTTTTTCTTTTATTTCCAATATTCTGGAGGTGGGTCATAGAGGATCCTGCTGTTATTTACATCGGAGAGTGTTCTGCCTATGTTTTCCTTTAGGACTTTTATAGTTTCTGGCCTTACATTTAGATCTTTAATCCATTTTGAGTTTATTTTTGTGTATGGTGTTAGAAAGTGTTCTAGTTTCATTCTTTTACAAGTGGTTGACCAGTTTTCCCAGCACCACTTGCTAAAGAGATTGTCTTTAATCCATTGTATATTCTTGCCTCCTTTGTCAAAGATAAGGTGTCCATAGGTACATGGATTTATCTCTGGGCTTTCTATTTTGTTCCATTGATCTATATTTCTGTCCTTGTGCCAGTACCATACTGTCTTGATGACTAGCTTTGTAGCAGAGCCTGAAGTCAGGCAGGTTGATTCCTCCAGTTCCATCCTTCTTTCTCAAGATTGCTTTGGCTATTCGAAGTTTTTTACATTTCCATACAAATTGTGAAATTATTTGTTCTAGTTCTCTGAAAAATACCGTTGGTAGCTTGATAAGGATTGCATTGAATCTATTGATTGCTTTGGGTAGTATACTCATTTTCACTATATTGATTCTTCCAATCCGTGAACATGGTATATTTCTCCATCTATTTGTGTCATCTTTGATTTCTTTCATCAGTGTTTTATAGTTTTCTATATATAGGTCTTTTGTTTCTGTAGGTAGATTCATTCCTAAGTATTTTATTCTTTTCATTGCAATGGTGAATGGAATTGTTTCCTTAATTTATCCTTCTGTTTTCTCATTGATACTGTATAGGAATGCAAGGGATTTCTGTGTGTTAATTTTATATCCTGCAACTTTAGCATATTCATTAATTAGCTCTAGTAATTTTCTGGTGGAGTCTAAAGGGTTTTCTATGTATAGGATCATGTCATCTGCAAATAGTGAGAGTTTTACTTCTTCTTTTCCAATCTGGATTCCATTTATTTATTTTTCTCCTCTGATTGCTGTGGCTAAAACTTCCAAAACTATGTTGAATAGTAGTGGTGAGAGTAGGCACCCTCGTCTTGTTCCTGACTTTAGGGGAACTGCTTTCAATTTTTAACCATTGAGGATAATGTTTGCTGTGGGTTTTTCATATACAGTTTTCATTATGTTGAGGCATGTTCCTTCTATTCCTACTTTCTGGAGGGTTTTTATCACAAATGGATGTTGAATTTTGTCAAACGCTTTGCCTGCATCTATTGAGATAACCATATGGTTTTTATTTTTCAATTTGTCATTGTGGTATATCACATTGATTGATTTGCGGATATTGAAGAATCCTTGCATCCCTGGGATAAAGCCCACTTGGTCATGAGGCATGATCTTTTTAATATGTTGTTGGATTCTGTTTGCTAGAATTTTGTTAAGGATTATTGCATCTATGTCGTCAGTGATATTGGCCTGTAGTTTTCTTTTTTTGTGGCATCTTTGTCAGGTTTTGATATTAGGGTGATGGTTGCCACATAGAATGAGTTTGGAAGTTTACCTTCCTGTGCAATTCTCTGGAAGACTTTGAGTAGGACAGGTGCTAGCTCTTCTCTAAATTTTTGGTAGAATTCAGCTGTGAAGCCGTCTGGTCCTGGGCTTTTGTTTGTTGAAAGATTTCTGATTACAGTTTCAATTTCTGTGCTTGTGATGGGTCTGTTAAGATTGTCTATTTCTTCCTGGTTCAGTTTTGGAAAGTTATGCTTTTCTAAGAATGTGTCCATTTCTTCCAAGTTGTCCATTATATTGGCCTATAGTTGCTGATAGTAGCCTCTTATGAGCCTCTATATTTCTGTGTTGTCTGTTGTGATTTCTCCATTTTCATTTCTAATTTTCTTGATTTGATTCTTCTCCCTTTGTTTCTTGATGAGTCTGGTTAATGGTTTGTCTATTTTAGTTATCTTCTCAAGGAACCAGCTTTTAGCTTTGTTATTTTTTACTATGGTCTCCTTTGTTTCTTTTTCACTTATTTCTGCCCTAAATTTTATGATCTTGGGTTCTTCATTTCTTCCTTTTCTAGTTGCTTTAGGTGTAGAGTTAGATTGTTTATTTGCCTTTTCTCTTGTTTCTTGAGGTAGGCTTGGATTGCTATGATCCTTCCCCTTAGCAATGCTTTTACTGAGTCCCATAGGTTTTGGATTGTTGTGTTTTCACTTTCATTCATTTCTATGCATATTTTTATTTCTTTCTTGATTTCTTCTGTGATTCGTTGATTATTCAGAAGTCTGTTATTTAGCCTCCATATGTTTGTACTTTCAATAGTTTTTTTCCTGTATTTGACATCTAATCTTCCTGCATTGTGATCAGAAAAGATACTTGGAATGATTTCAATTTTTCTGAATTTACCAAGGCTAGATTTATGGCCCAGGATGTGATCTATCCTGGAGAAGATTCCATGTGCACTTGAGAAAAAGGTGAAATTCACTGTTTTGGTGTGAAATGTCTTATAGATATCAATTGAGTCTAACTGGCCCATTTGGAGAAGGCAATGGCAACCCACTCCAGCACATTTGCCTGGAAAACTCCATGGACAGAGGGACCTGGTAGGCTTCAGTCCATGCGGTGGCAAAGATAGGACACGACTGAGCGACTTCACTTTCACTTTTCACTTTCATGTATTGGAGAAGGAAATGGCAACCCACTCCAGCACTCTTGCCTGGAGAATCCCAGGGACGGTGGAGCCTGGTGGGCTGCCATCTCTGGGGTCACACAGAGACGGACATGACTGAAGAGACTTAGCAGCAGCAGCAATTTGTCCATTGTATCATTTAAAGTTTGTGTTTCCATGTTAATTTTCTGTTTAGTTGATCTATCCATAAGTGTGAGTGGGGTATTAAAGTCTCCCATTATTATTGTTTTACTATTAATTTCCCGTGCATATTTGTTAGCATTTGCCTTACATATTGTGGTGTTCTTATGTTGGGTGCCTATATATTTATAATTGTTGTATCTTCTTCTTGGATTGACCCTTCGATCATTACATAGTATCCTTCTTTGTTTCTTTTCATGGCCTTTATTTTAAAGTCTATTTTATCTGATATGAGTATTGTTACTCTTGCTTTCTTTTGGTCTCCATTTGTGTGAAATATCTTTTTCCAGCCCTTCACTTTC
Organism: Bos mutus; assembly: GCF_027580195.1. Lineage (NCBI taxonomy): Eukaryota > Metazoa > Chordata > Mammalia > Artiodactyla > Bovidae > Bos > Bos mutus. The sequence goes on along the minus strand of NC_091619.1, from coordinate 1,135,303 downwards.
AATTTGTATATGTCCCTTATTTTCAGGTGGGTCTCTTATAGGCAGCATATATAGGGGTCTTATTTTTTTATCCATTCAGCCAGCCTTTGTCTTTTGGTTGGGGCATTCAGCTCATTCACATTTAAGGTAATTATTGATAAGTATGATCCCGTTGCCATTTACTTTGTTGTTTTGGATTCAGGTTTATAAACTTTTTCTATGTTTTATGTCTAGAGAAGATCCTTTAGCATTTGTTCAAGAGCTGGTTTGGTGGTGCTGGATTATCTCAGCCTTTGCTTGTCTGTAAAGCTTTTGGTTTCTCCTTCATATTTGAATGAGATCCTTGCTGGGTAGTAATCTGGGTTGTAGGTTTTTCTCTTTCATCACTTTAAGTATGTCCTGCCATTCCCTTCTGGCCTAAAGAGTTTCTATTGAAAGATCAGCTGTCATCCTTATGGGAATTCCCCTTGCTTGTTTTTTGTTGCTTTCCCCATGATGCTTTTAATATTTGTTCTTTGTGTTTGATCTTCATTAATTTGATTATTATCTGTCTTGGGGTGTTTTGCCTTGGGTTTATCTTGTTTGGGACTCTGGGTTTCTTGGATTAGGGTGGCTATTTCCTTCCCCATTTTAGGGAAGTTTTCAACTATTATCTCCTAAAGTATTTTCTCAAGGCCTTTCTTTTTGTCTTTTTCTTCTGGGACTCCTATGATTCGAATGTTAGGGCATTTGACATTGTTCCAGAGGTCTCTCAGGTTGTTCTCACTTCTTTTAATTCTTTTTTCTTTTTCCTCTCTTCTTATTTCCACCATTCTGTCTTCCACCTCACTTATCCTATCTTCTGCCTCAGTTATTCTACTATTGATTTCCTCCAGAGTGTTTTTGATTCTCAGTTATTACATTATTCATTATTGATTGACTCTTTTTTATTTCTTCTAGGTCTTTGTTAAACATTTCTTGCATCCTCTCAATCCTTGTCTCCAGACTATTTATCTGTAACTCCATTTTGTTTTCAGGATTTTGGATCATTTTTACTATCATTATTCTGAATCCTTTTTCAGGTAGACCCCCTATCCCCTCTTCTTTTGTTTGGTTTGGTGGGCATTTATTGTGTTCCTTTACCTGCTGAAATGCAAATCAAAACCACAATGAGGTGCCATTTCACACTAGTCAGAATGGCTGCTATCCAAAAGTTTACAAGTAATAAATGCTGGAGAGGGTGTGGAGAAAAGGGAACCCTCTTACACTGTTGGTGTGAATGCAAACTAGTACAGCCACTATGGACAACACTATGGAGATTCCTTAAGAAACTGGTAATAGAACTGCCTTATGACCAGCAATCCCACTGCTGGGCATAGACACTGAGAAAACCTGAATTGAAAGAGACATGTGTACCCCAATGTTCATAACAGCACTGTTTATAATAGCCAGGACATGGAAGCAACCTAGATGTCCATCAGCAGATAAATGGATAAGAAAGCTGTGGTACATATACACAATGGAGTATTCAGTTCAGTTCAGTCGCTCATTCGTGTCCGACTCTTTGCAACCCCATGAATCACAGCACACCAGGCCTCCCTGTCCATCACCAACTCCCGGAGTTCACCCAGACTCACGTCCATCAAGTCGGTGATATCATCCAGCCATCTCATCCTATGTCATCCCCTTCTCCTTCTGCCCCCAATCCCTCCCAGCATAAGAGACTATTCCAATGAGTCAACACTTTGCATGAGGTGGCCGAAGTACTGGAGTTTCAGCTTTAGCATCATTCCTTCCAAAGAAATCCCAGGACTACTCTCCTTCAGAATGGACTGGTTGGATCTCCTTGCAGTCCAAGGGAGTCTTAAGAGTCTTCTCCAAGACCACGGTTCAAAATCATCAATTCTTTGGCGCTCAGCCTTCTTCACAGTCCAACTCTCACATCCATACATGACCACAGGAAAAAGCATAGCCTTGACTAGATGAACCTTTGTTGGCAAAGTAATGTCTCTGCTTTTGAATATGCTATCTAGGTTGGTCATAACTTTCCTTCCGAGATGTAAGTGTCTTTTAATTTGATGGCTGCAGTCACCATCTGCAGTGATTTTGGAGCCCAGAAAAAAATAAAGTCTGACACTGTTTCCACTATTTCCCCATCTATTTCCCATGAAGTGATGGGACTGGATGCCATGATCTTCGTTTTCTGAATGTTGAGCTTTAAGCTAATTTTTTCACTCTCCTCTTTCACTTTCATCAAGAGGCTTTTTAGTTCGTCTTCATTTTCTGCCATAAGGGTGGTGTCATCTCCATATCTGAGGTTATTGAGATTTCTCCCAGCAAGCTTGATTCCAGCTTATGTTTCTTCCAGTCCAACGTTTCTCATGATGTACTCTGCATATAAATTAAATAAGCAGGGTGACAATATAGAGCCTTGATGTACTCCTTTTCCTATTTGGAACCAGTCTGTTGTTCCATGTCCAGTTCTAACTGTTGCTTCCTGACCTGCATACAAATTTCTCAAGAGGCAGATCAGGTGGTCTGGTATTCCCATGTCTTTCAGAATTTTCCACAGTTTCTTGTGATCCACACAGTCAAAGGCTTTGGCATAGTCAATAAAGCAGAAATAAATGTTTTTGTGGAACTCTCTTGCTTTTTCCATGATCCAGCGGATGTTGACAATTTGATCTCTGGTTCCTCTGCCTTTTCTAAAACCAGCTTGAACATCAGGAAGTTCACGGTTCACATATTGCTGAAGCCTGGCTTGGAGAATTTTGAGCAGTACTTTACGAGCGTGTGAGATGAGTGCAATTGTGTGGTAGTCTGAGCATTCTTTGGCATTGCCTTTCTTTGGGACTGGAATGAAAACTGACTTTTCCAGTGCTGTGGCCACTGCCGAGTTTTCCAAATGTGCTGGCATATTGAGTGCAGCACTTTCACAGCATCATCTTTCAGGATTTGGAATAGCTCAACTGGAATTCTATCACCTCCACTAGCTTTGTTCGTAGTGATGCTTTCTAAGGCCCACTTGACTTCACATTCCAGGATGTCTGGCTCTAGGTCAGTGATCACACCATCATGATTATCTGGGTCATGAAGAGCTTTTTTTGTACAGTTTTTCTGTGTATTCTTGCCACCTCTTCTTAATATCTTCTGCTTCTGTTAGGTCCATTCCATTTCTGTCCTTTATCGAGCCCATCTTTGCATGAAATGTTCCCTTGGTATCTCTGATTTTCTTGAAGAGATCTCTAGTCTTTCCCATTCTGTTGTTTTCCTCTATTTCTTTGCATTGACCGCTGAAGAAGGCTTTCTTATCTCTTCTTGCTATTCTTTGGAACTCTGCATTCAGATGTTTATATCTTTCCTTTTCTTCTTTGCTTTTCATTTCTCTTCTTTTCACAGCTATTTGTAAGGCCTCCCTAGACAGCCATTTTGCTTTTTTGCATTTCTTTTCCACGGGGATGGTCTTGGTCCCTGTCTCCTGTACAATGTCATGAACCTCATTCCGTAGTTCATCAGGCACTCTATCTATCAGATCTAGGCCCTTAAATCTATTTCTCACTTCCACTGTACTCATTCATTAAATAGAATACATTTGAATCAGTCCTAATGAGGTGAATGAAACTGGAGCCTATTATACAGAGTGAAGTAAGCCAGAAAGAAAAACACCAATACAGTATGCTGCTGCTGCTGCTGCTGCTGCTAAGTTGCTTCAGTCGTGTCGGACTTTGTGGGACCCCATAGACGGCAGCCCACCAGGCTCCCCCATCCCTGGGATTCTCCAGGCAAGAACACTGGAGTGGGTTGCCATTACCTGCTCCGATGCATGAAAGTGAAAGTGTAGTTGCTCAGTCGTGTCCGACTCTTAGCGACCCCATTGAATGCAGCCTACCAGGCTCCTCCGTCCATGGGATTTTCCAGGCAAGAGTACTGGAGTGGGGTGCCATTGCCTTCTCTGCCAATACAGTATACTAACGCATATATATGGAATTTAGAAAGATGATAACAATAACCCTGTATATGAGACAGCAAAAGAGACACTGATATATAGAACAGTCTTTTGGACTCTGTGGGAGAGGGAGAGGGAGGGATTGTTTGGGAGAATGGTATTGAAACATGTATAATATCATGTATGAAGCGAGTCGCCAGTCCAGGTTCAATGCATGATAGTGGATGCTTGGGGCTGGTGCACTTGGACGACCCAGAGGGATGGTATGGGGAGGGAGGAGGGAGGAGGAGTCAGGATGGGGAACACGTGTATACCTGTGGTGGATTCATGTTGATGTATGGCAAAACCAATACAATATTGTAAAGTTAAAAAATAAAAACACACACACACAAATGAAATATATATTAATATATAATATTTAATATATTAATATATTATAAATAAATAAAATATATGTAATATGAAATATATTCCTTATCATATTCTTTTATATATTCATATATATATATATAAAAGAACTGATTCACACTGCTTTAGAGCAGAAATTCACACAAAATTGGAAATCAACTATACTTCAGTAAAACAAAAAGTTTTTTAAAAAGAGTGGTCAATGGAAAATTGCATCTGTTTCAACTCAAAGAAATCACTAAATAACTAGGAAAGTGCAAAATTTTTTGCCAAAGTGAGACTTCTAACCAGACAAGCATCAGATGCCTCAATACAACAAAGATGGCCTAAAGGAAAAGAGTTTTAGAAGACTATAAATTTGGTGCAAATTCAACACAGACTTTTACTGAGAGCAATAGTGCATGCAGGTAAGACAATGTGACAGGGATACAAATAGTAAAAAGACGTGGATGTTGCTCTCAAAAAGCTTAAAAATTAAAAGGGAAAAGTAACTGAAATAGCCACAAAAAAAAGGTCTAAAATGAGGAGAAGATTTAGCAAAATCCAGTTAAATTGTGATAGCACTTTAGATGAGGCAGAGACAGCTCCCACTGTGGATCAGGGAAGGTCTTCTTCAGGAAGTGACATCTGAAATAAGCCTGATGGTCTATTCACATCTAAATACATGAAGCGCCCTTGGGCTTAATTCCATTCAGAATTTAAATTATGAATTTTAAAGCCTTTTAACACAGGAAAGAAAAATAATTCTGCAAAATTACATTTAGCTTATATCGATCATTAGGTAGAAATAAATAACCAAAACAGGTATACAAGGAGAGTGGAAAGGTCATCATCACTGTCTTATGTCTACATGTGTCCTGAGCTCTTGAGCTGCTGGGATCTCTTTCCAAAGGGAGAAGTGTGCTTGGGGGTTCACAGTGTGTCCTGATGAGCATAGAGATGGAAGTCATTCTACATGGGATGGAGGTGAGAAGGAAGGGGCTGATAGATAAGAAGAAAGGGGCTGGGAGGAGGAAAACTGAGAAAAGAGAGAAAAAAAAAGATGGGCAAGCAAGTGGAGACTGAGGGAAAGGGTAGGAAAAATGGACAAAAAACTCACCAGTGCTTCCTAAGCCAAAATACAAGACCTGTTAGGAGTACCAGGGGCACAATCACTGCCAAAATGATTCAACCCACATAGCAGTGATGGTCTGCAGATGGATGTGCACACAAGGGTGTCCTCTCAAACCGACCCACTGTTTTACTGCATAGTATCTGCCTCAACAACCTCCTTCTTCCCTATTTCCTCTCCTATCCCTCATCAGTGATGACTCCATCTAACCTCCTTCCTAT